>NC_056523.1:317350496-317387432 GCF_019175285.1 Sceloporus undulatus | reverse complement strand
GGAGCAACTCATGGTGGTAGGCAGTGCAGCAGAATGCTGTTTAGACAGCCACCTGGCATTACTCCAAAACATCTAAATAACAGTGGGAAGCTGGTGCAGGTTTGTGTCAAGAATGAGGAGGCCAGTGTTAGCCAAGTGTCTGGGTACCTCATTCTGACATCAGAGAAGCAACTTGCACTGGCAGGGAGAGGAGCAACTTGTGCAGGTTTGTCGGAATAGGTGGGATGCTGTGTAAACAGCTGCCTGGTGTCACTCCAGAGTGCTTTGCATTTTCTGAAAAGTTCTGGAGCAAATCGTGAATCTTTAAATTAAATCAGGGATGGCCCAGATTTGCTATCACGTTGCCCCTCCCATATGGAGACAGTCAGCATTCAAATCATGCCTTTGACCCTGCATCATGTGGACAAGACAATGTGAGGGTGGTGTGGAATTGCTACAAATGGCCCATGTAGACATGCCATTAATTGATAGTGCTACAGGGAGGATAAATTTGAACAGATTTAGATTTTAAAAAATCACAGTGAAAGACAACCAGCTGATACTGCAATCAATAGTGAACAAGATGAACAGTTCATAATGGAGTTGGGTAGATCTTTTTGCCTTCCCAGTTCTCCACTCTTGTTTTGAATGCTTGCTTTTCTACAACAGATATAGTACTGCTTTATCTATAATTGAACACTAGCAGTGTGAGAGGAGTTGTATGTTTCTTCTGAAATTTCTAATTGAATATTAGCAAGGATTGGCGTTCTTGTTTACAGTGTTTGTGGATTTTCTAAGCTTCGCCATATATATTTATCATATCTGCTTTTTGCAGTGTGACTCTTCAAACAACAACAGTACAGTAGAATTTTGTTATGGATTAGATCAGTGTTGCTTTGTACATTGTTTCTTCACACTCGGCTGCTCAGATATAGGGATGTAAAGGTAGAACTGAGATATCTATTTTTATGTTTTTATGTAGCCCCTGAAGAAGTCCATTGTTATAGGGGGTTTTTCCCCCAAAATAAGAACAGCTATCCAACTAAGGCTGCATCTGCATTGCAAGAATAATGCATTTTGACACCACTTTAGCTGCCATGGCTCAATGTTCTGGACCTCTGGGAACTGTAATTTTATTGAGATATTTAGCCTTCTTTGAAAGAGAGATCTGATGCCGCAATAAACTATAGTTCCCAGAATTCCATAGCATTGAGCCAGGGCAGTTAAAGAGGGACCGAAGTGCATTATTTCCGCAGTGTGGATGCTGCCTACATTACAAAACACATTCTCCTCTCACTCCATCATCACTCAAAAATCCACAGCAGAGAGTGAGACAACAGCATGAAGCAAAGTTTGGTGCTTAACATTCACATCACATATAAGCACCATTATTTTGACTTTAACTATTGGACATTCCCTACAACATATCAATTCTCTCACAAAGATGTATTCTGTTTAATACCTGGGTTTTGTTTTGTTGTTTGGGTTTTTTGGGGGGGAGGGATTGTTTTGTTTTGCTTCCCAGTCCTTTCATCTGTAATCAAAAACCCTTCCTTCTTTTTCCAAAACGGCTATGTCTGTGCCACCTCTTTAAGTGTTTAATTATTTTTTAAATGGAAACCTGATTCCCTCATTCAGTTCAAACTCTTTTAAAGAGATGCCAGCCCAAACAGGAGGGAAAGAGACCATTGTTGGCTGTAATACTCCTTAATTCGGTGCCAAGTGAGCCTAAAGGATTCTGTATAATTCATTACAGAGCACACCTAGGTGCTCCAGTATTGACAGTCCATGTCTGCTCTTTGGGTCTATGCTCTTTGTTATGCTCAGCACTGGCCTAAAATGAAAGCAAACTTAAATGAAGACAAAATCCTAAAGAACAACGGGGACACCATTGTAAACTGTCTCCAGTCATCCCTTTATAAATGATGTATTGCTTTTCCTGGGCTATTTAATCAGCTCTTTCAAACAATAGCACTCTGATTCCTAGGAGATGTTGTGAATGGTGGCATGCACAGATGGTGGGAAAGCCAGATATAAATACAAATTAGGAATTGGGCTTGACCACAGTGGAAAGAACATAGCCCCCCCCCCCCCTGTTTAAAAAAATATTGTCAATAAATGGACACCATCTATTTCTTACATGATGTGAGCACTGCACATCACAGCTGTTCCCTTTGAGCTGGTCCACAGGCGACACAGACAGGGAGTTACCCCTGGCAACTGTGACAATCTGCAGTGTGCTGAGTAGGATATTAATGCCACCATTTGCTGCTGGTGAATATTTATAGGAGCCTATAATACAGTCTCACAAGTGGTGGCCAACCCATCCTTTTCCAAGCATGATACTCAATGAAAGTCCAGGCAAAGTGGCTTGTAGGAGATGATTATCTCATGTTGGAGAACGCACACTCCAAAAAACCATTTCAGGAGATTGAGCACCAAAACAGATGGCCTGGTAAAGCCATCATCCAGGCAGCATGACGGTGTGGCATCATCCAGGCAGCTGTTTAGATGTGGGCAGCTTCAAGACACTCTGGCAGTGCAGTGTTTATACGCTGCATGCCACTTGTGTGGACTGAAGATAGCTTCAAGCTGCTGCAGGGCAAGAAAAGTCGGCTTTTTGCCAGCCGAAAAAGGAGTGGATTTTTGCAGGTCCTTTTATTTTGGCCTGCTTCAAGGAGGATTGGGGCCATGGCATGTGCTTGTCATGGTGGGAGTGCCCTGAAGCCTCCACTTCAGGGGCAGTCTGTTTCGCCCCAGAGGCTGAATCTCAACTGAATAAATAATGCAGTTTGACACCAGTTCAACAATCATAGCTCAATGGTATGGAATTCTGGGATTTGTAGTTTTGTAAGCTATTTAGCCTTCTCTGAACTTCATCACACGGGACCTGGAACGGAGCCATTGCGTGCCAAAAAAAAGGCGTTCTGGGAATGGGATGGGTCCCAGAATGCATTTTACTGCACGGAGGAATGCCGCAGCTGCTGCTGGGAATTCCAATCATGTCCCTGCTCCATTCCAAGGGGCGCGATTTGGGAGAACACTCTTGAACAATCACAGCCCTTGGAACAGAGCGAGGATGCAATTGGAACACCCGGCAGCAGCTGCAGCTTTCCTCCATGCAGTAAAATGCATTCTGGGACACATCCAGTTCCCAGAACGCCCCCTTTTTGGCATGCAACAGGCCCATTCCAGGGCCTGTATGATAAAGCTCTCTGTCAGGGATTTCTGGTGCCACAACAAACTACAAATCACAGGATTCCATAGCACTGAGCCAAGGTGGTTAAAGTTGGTATCAAACCGCATTATTTCAGCAGTTTAGTTTCAGGCTAAGTGGACGTTTCCCACAATCAGTGCACAGTAATATCTTTGAAAAATAATAGGGATGGTCTATCTACATGCTAGGTGTGTCTTCCGCAAGCTTTATACTATCTAGAGAGGCTTACACTTGTAGATGTCTTGCTTCCGATTTCCACATCCAGATTTTCCCCATCTGGGATGGAGCCATGGCTGGAAAGAGCTAGGGGCTTGGCTCCAAAACAAAGCCTTTCTAAAAGCCCCCTCACAACACACTTTGATGCTTGTACAAGTAAAACCTTGGGAGGTCTTTTGCAACTAGCAAAATATGAGCACATTAAGAAAAAGTGTAGATATTTGCTTCATTTATTCAGGTGTCATGTACTGAGAGGTCATGTACTGACAGTTTCAGGAAGATTCAGAAAACTTTTTTCAGAAACTAAAGATGTTCACAGCACAAATGATTTTGTCAGGACTGAGGCAGTTTTGGTTACAGTTTAAAAGCACCTAACAATTCAAACAGTTTCATGTGCTTGCATCCATTTATCTTTCAACCACAACAATCCCACTCCCAGGACTGCCCCTCCTTTCCATCCCATACCAAGTATTCCCGACTTGACTTTGACAGTTCAAAATATGTTGTTCTCTTCCCTCACATCTTCTCATTGACCAGCTTCCCAAAAGATAAACACTATCTCCACCCAGCATCATCACTAAACTCTGTGAGAAACAGTGTCTAGACACACTGAGTTGCTCTGTTGAAGATTGTTGAAGAAATGGTGAGATTTTCCATAGAGTGATTTTTCTTGGGGGAGGGATGGGGCAAGCGGTTGCATTTAAAGTCATTTTGAGTGTTTGTGTGAAGTACCATTTGCACAACAAACAGCAGTTTTGCACAAAGAAACAGAACATTTTTTTTCTTCACAAAAAGATCCAGAAGCATGACAAGTAATTGAAAAATTTGAACAGATTCTCATGGTTTTGCCCAGAAGTGTGGAAAGCTTTGAAATTATTTGTCCTTGGATGCAAGAATGAAATAAGGTTTGCATCCTTAAAATTATTCCAAATGCTTATTTTACATGAGTGATATTGCCTTTGTTCTGTATTTAGAGACTCCTCATAACTTGAGGCTTTTCGTTATAGCTGACTTAGCGTGTACATAAATCAATACTTCTTTGTATCTATCCAAGGAACTAGGTGCAACTGTATCCCTGATCAGTAGATGATCCCTAATGCAGCATGAAATAAAAGCACTTGGTCCTCTCTGTTGGAAACATTTTTTTTTGGTTGTTTTTTAATTAAATTTTTATTTCAATTTTAAAATTTACACATTCTTATTAATTCATTCTTTCAGTATTCATTTAGTCAAGACTCTTCCATACCTATAAGAACTAAGACAGAAAACAGATTAAATATATCAAATAAAGCGACATAACAACATACATCAATCATTTCCATTTATAACAAAGCATACATCACTTCTCATCTCATTTGTTACTTCCTTAAACCTTCCTTATACTGATTCATATCTGATTTTTTTTCCTGCCTACCTCTGTTGGAAACGTTGAGGAGGTGGAAAGAAGTTGCCATCAATGGTGGTCCTGCTGTGCCCCAGTTCTGCCAGCCTTTTCAAAAATGTCATTTCTACAAGACTGGCACCACATCAATCACTGGCAGTGCTTAGTGCCTTTGGTCCAATTGCCAAGGCTAGGAAGATGCCATGATAAATCCTAGATGCCTTGCTAGTTCAGAATGAGTCTGATTTATAATTAAATTTATAATTAAATTAATTTCAGATGATCAGAATATAGCTTGAAATTAACTCACTTGAAATGCACATCCATTTTTAATATCTATTCTGTGTAGGACTTAGCATGTTATTATCTGAGATTTTGGAGTGGGGGGGGAGACTACATCTCTAACCCTTCTGTTTTAAAAGATATAAGAAATTCATGCAGCTCACACAAAAACAATCTTGTCTTCACCTTCCATTGGGATAGCTGATGAATGGAATAGAGAGTAGGATATAGAAAGAAGTACAGGCTTTTACATTAAATGTTGTAACACTTTTTTATTCATATTGAATTAATTTTAAATAAATAAATAAAAAGCCTACATTCAACATCTGGAGGTAGCAGTTGCTCAGTATCTAGAGGCTGAATTCTTTTAGCAGTCCCAGCTAGATGAGATGATGTTTTTTTAGAAACAAGTCTCAGCTTTGATAGAGTGACAACCTTAGTAGGTGAAGGCAATACTGTGAAAGTAGGGTATCTTGATTTTTGTAAGGCCTTTGACAAGCTCCCCCATGATATTCTTACAAAAGCCCTATTCCTCAAACTTTCTACTGATTTCTACAGAGGTTAAGGGACTTCCTTTCTTTTGATTATAGTTCTCAGAATCCCCAGGTCAGCATGACCACTGCTGTTAGAGAATCCTGGGTACTGTAGTTGCAAAAGAATTTCCCCCAAACTCTGGATTCGCAGCTGGTAACTAGAGTGGCCTCAAACCAGATGTAGCAAAAAACAAGAAGGAGCGTGACCCTAAAGGCACCGCCTTCCCCAGAAAAAGAGCTTGCAAAAATAAAAAAAATAAAAAATCTTTTCCCTCAATGACTCAGGGGTAGGGAGGCAAGGATGCCACTTGTAGCAAATCTGGTGTAAACAGCCTTTTCTAAACTCAATGTATAACCAGTAAAATAATTGTCAACAGTATTTCATAACACTTACCTTTCTAGCTAGAACTTTAGCTTGAGGGTGCACGTTAAGCCTTGGAGATGTGAGAAAATTATTAATCATTAATAGCTGCAGGCAATGTTTTCAGTAGCAAACTTTAAAGTGCCATGATAAAGAAAACTGTGTTGAACAAAAATGATACTGTGCTAGACAGCTCCCAAGCTGCATGGGCTTTATCACACAGAGAATACATCATGGGCTACACTGGAATTACTTCCCAAAATCTGTTGTTATGAATCATAGGCCAACCCCCCTCCCCCCAAAAAAACCCCTCTCTTCTTATAAAAGGTTGCCTTCATTTCAATATAACTTGTGTGGAAATGAATCTTAGGAATTTTTCACATGAGGCTAGTAAAGTGCAATTACAGTAGGATAATAGCATCTGTGGTAGATATGTTGTGTCTTTCCAGCTGCTGCTTTGCATTTCAATTGCTGGTGGAACACTCAGTGTCATTGGTGGGAAACTTATCCTGCAGTACTTTTTATGTTGTTGGACTACAGCTCCCATTATCCCTGACTACATCTTCTTTGCCTCAGTGTTCTCAGAAAGGGCACAGGGTGCTCAACCAGAGGATAATGGAGCAGAGGACAGAATAGGGGAAATTCTGCACAGAATAAGTAAAGAGATAGTACAGGAATACCTGATCAATCTAAAGGAATATAAGTCTCCAGGACCTGATGAACTACATCCAAGAGTATTAAAAGAACTGGCAAATGTAATATCAGAGCCATTGGCAATAATCTTTGAGAACTCCTGAAAAACAGGACAAATCCCAGCAGACTGGAGGAGGGCAAACGTTGTCCCCATCTTCAAAAAGGGGAAAAAAGAGGATCCCAACAATTATTGTCCAGCTAGTCTGACATCAATACCAGGAAAGATTCTAGAGCAGATCATTAAACAGAGAGTCTGTGAACATCTAGAAGGCAATGCCATAATCACAAAAAGGCAACATGGGTTTCAGAGAAAGAAGTCATGCCAGACAAATCTAATCTCTTTTTTTGATAAAATTAGCAGCTTGGTAGATGAAGGGAATGCAGTGAATATAGTATATCTTGATTTCTGTTATTATTATTATTATTATTATTATTATTATTATTATTATTATTATTTTGCCCCTCTACAAGATGCAATCGGGGCAGCTTACAAAGATTAAAAAACATATATTTCAACACCCTCAATCCCCCCTCTTAAAATACAATTAAACGATGTAAGAAAGTAAAGCCTTTGACAAGGTTTCCCATGACATTCTTGCAAACAAGTTTGTAAAATGTGGGCTAGACAAGGCAACTGGTACATGGATTTGTAATCGGTTGTTCGGCTGAACCCAAAGGGTGCTCAATAATGCCTCCTTTTCATCTTGGAGAGAAGTGACCAGTGGGGTCCCACAGGGGTCTGTCCTGGGCCCAGTGCTATTCAATATCTTTATAAATGACTTAGATGACAGAATTGGGGACATATTTATCAAATTTGCAGATGACACCAAATTAGGAGGAATAGCTAATACTCCAGAGGACAGGATCAAAATTCAAAATGACCTGAATGAACTGGACAGCTGGGTCAAAGCTAACAAAACGATATCCAACACTGAAAAATGTAAGGTACTGCACTTAGAGCAGAAAAACAAAATGCATAGATATAGGATGGGGGACACCTTGCTTAGGGAGACTACATGTGAAAGTGATTGAGGAGTCCAAGTAGACCACAAGTTGAACATGAGTCAACAGTGCAATGCAGCAACTAAAAAGGCCAATCCATTTTTAATCAATATAAGTATAGTGTCTAGATCAAGGGAAGTAATAGTGTCACTCTATTCTGCTTTGGTCAGGCTGTTCTGGGCACCACAGTTCAAAAAGGAAGTTGAGAAACTGGAGCGTGTCCAGAGGAGGGCGACCAAAATGGTGAAGGGTCTGGAAACCATGTCCTATGAGGAACGACTTAGGGAGCTGGGGATGTTTAGCCTGGAGAAGAGAAGGTTAAGAGGTGATGTGATAGCCCTCTTTAAATACTTGAAATGATGTTATATTGAGGAGGGAGCAAGGTTGTTTTCTGCTGCTCCAGAGAACAGGACCTGGAACAATGGATGCAAACTGCAGGAAAAGGGATTCCACTTCAAGATTAGGAGGAACTTCCTGACAGTAAGGGCTATACGACAGTGGATCACACTCCCTTGGAGAGTGGGGGAGTCTACTTCCTTAGAGGTCTTTAAACAGAGGCTGGATGGCCATCTGTCGGGGATGCTTTAACTGAGAGTTCCTGCATGGCAGGGGTTGGACTGGATGGCCCTTGTGGTCTCTTCCAACTCTACGATTCTATGATTCTACTACCCATCCTGGCTGGGGAATTCAAATCAAACACCTTTTGTAGAGACATAGGACTATAATGAATTGCCAGTCTCAACTAGAATAGAGCTATTAAATGAATTGGTGCAAGACAATTCAGTTCTTCTGTCCATCCAATGGAGTTAATATGCATGAGAATCAACATCTGCTGAAACTACTCAGCTATCGAAGGCAGAGGATGCATATCCTTCATTTCATCTGGCAACCCTATCTGGACAACAAAAACCTTGTAATTCTGAAAACATATTATAGAAATAGAGGTGCAGAGCTTTTCTCCCCACACCTGTCTTTCTAACTAAATATATGGTTCCTGAAAACCCAGCATGTGTAAGGGTTATTCAAGCCTGTCCAAAACAATCAGATGGTGGGGTGGGAAGTGATTTCATGACTCTCTGCTATAATCTCTTTATGTCCCATAGCAGGAGATTTGATTGCCTATATTTTAGCATGCATAACCAGTTTGTTATGCCCTTATGCATCTGCATAAGCACCAATAATAATAATGATGGTGATGATGCTAACTATGAATTATGGCTAATGCATATTTTATGGTACCCTTTACTTTAACACCCTGTAACCTTACATTGCATATGGAAGTGACATCAAAGTTGCTTTATAATCAAATCAGCCAAATGTTTATCTGTGTTAAACTTTGGCCCTTGAATTACCCTCCAGCAAATGCTGCCCTTGAGAGTATCTGTTTCTTTTATGGGGCTTCTCCTTCCATTCCCACAACTTTGTGGTTGTATCTATGCCTGTGATTCTACCCTATTGTTCTCTGGCTACCTAGAATACGGAGTTACTTCACATATTAATCCTTCCACAGAGTCTTTTGAAGCTATTTGATCTGAAGACATTTTTTTGCCGTTTATGAATTCAACCCCTGGGAGCACAATGTACTGTGGACTGTGAGGATCTGTATAGCAGCTAGGGATTTCAAACTTCTTTTATTCTCTCATAGGAGAACAATTTTTTAAAAAGATTTTTGTTATGTTGAGTGAATGTACAAGGGGTTTTGTACATTTTAAAAATAATTTCTCACATTTTGAAACTTTGTTGCAAAAAATCTCTTTGCATAAAAATGGTTTTAAAAATAAAAATGTTGTTGTTGTTGTTGTTGTTGTTAACAATTGCCCTCTAGTCATCCCCGGCTCATGGCAAACCTAAGAATAAGGCATCTCCAAGACCCCCTATCCTTCACTGCACTGCTTAGGTCTTGCAAATTCAGGCCTGTGACCTCCTTGATTAAGTCTATGCATCTGATGTACGGTCTTTTTCTCTCTCTCCTTCCTTCCACCTTTCCCAGCATTATTGTCTTTTCTAATGAGACATGCCTTGTCATGATGGGGCCAACAGCCTCAGTTTATTATTCTTGGCCTCCAGAGAGAGATCAGGCCTGATCTGTTCCAGGACCCATTTGTTTGTCTTTTTGGCTGTCCATGGTATCTTCACAACTCTCCTCTGTCACATCTCAAATGAGTTTATTTTCTTTGTATCTGCTTTCTTCATTGCCCAGCTCTCTATACAGTGTGATGGGGAATACAATGGCTTGGATGATTCTAATCTTAGTACTCAGTTGAATATCTTTGCATTTTGCACTTCTTTTAAAAAAAATGCACTTTGCTTAACATAACTTGGCTGGCATTGTGTTAATCAGTTATGAGATCATAAGGTGGACCTATGTTCTCATAGCTACTGAATCTTCATATTTATGTGCATGAATGACTGGACATGATCCCAAAATCTACTTTTGCTCCATGGCAGTGCCCTGACCAAAGCTTTTTTGAGGTACTGGAGTGAGAAATTACATCTCCAGCACTATCTCAACTGTGGGGTCCATTTGTGACAGGATTCTGAAAGAGCTTTCCATCTGCCTGTTCTATATGCTGCCCATGACCAAGAGAGCACTGAATATGTCCTGATCTCCCCGATCGCCAGTGTCTTAGAAATGTTTTGATTGGTGTGCTGTCAAACTGCAAAGGCATGGTATTTTTTTTTTAAATAAGATGGCATTGTCAAACATATGTATATTGATGGAGCTCTATCATCATAGTTACATTGACAATACAAGATTCCAGTGATTGTTTTCCCACAAAAACCATCTGGGTTTACCCAAGGAAACTCTGATTGCATATGTGTGTGTTTGCATAAAACCCACCAGAAACAAAAGAATGTGTTGGCCATTTTTCTCTTCCTCAAAGAGGAAAAAAAATGTCACAGCACTTGAAAGTATTTTTTTTCCCAATAGGGTGTCTTGTTGTGCCCTTTCTCACTGAGGGTAAATGTTTTTTACAACTCTAACTAGGGCATTGTCCCATGAATCACAATTGTTGAATGGCAAATTATAAAACATGGTAGGAAGGAGGAACAGCTTCATCTTCCAAACCTGGGATGATACCCTGTTAGTATTTTGCACACACATAATTTCCCTTATGCACACAGCTTTTTTTTTTTTTTACCTTTGTGTAATGTATGTTTTCAGTATCACAGGGTGAAATTTTGTCCTTGCCACGACTTCAGTTACCTGTTCCTGCTTTAGAAGTTATCAATCATTTAGTAAACATTAATTGAGAAGGCTCATTTTTAATGGCAGCATCATACACGTGATATTGCAAGAGAGCTCTCTGATTTTTTTCCCATATGACAGTTTAGTACATTTGAAGAAATGATAAAATGGCACACCTTAAAGAGGCAGTGATTTGCTTGTGTGTTATCTTAAAAGATGTACATATCTGTCAATAACCATCCCACAACACTGAGTGGCTTAATTTGTCAACAGCTGCCAGCTGAAATTTAGCAAAAACACTAGAAAAGGTCAATAGTGCCTTCCAAACAAGAACAAATATAAATAGTATAGCTCAGAGACAATTCCATAGAGGAGAAGTTCAGTCCTGCAAATACTTTTTGTCTATTTAGAAAATAAGAACCAAGATGAGCATGACTATGGCGCTGTACAGACCGGCAAAAGCGCCGGCCTGCATACGTACTAGGGTTGCCTCAGGGTGCTGCTTATATATGACCCACAATCCTAGTACGTAATCTGTACATCAAAATGGCAGCACCCAGTACACATGGGCATCACCATTTTGATGTGGCGGACGCTTAGCATTTGCACATCCCAGTGCCCCTGTGACACTGCAAGTGCGCCATTGGCGCATTGTGGAGTCACAAGTGTGCCGCATAAAGAACCCAGTTTTCAAGGGTTCTTTTGGCTCTGCGGGGAAGCCCCGTGGTCTGGAGGCTGCAGCTTCTCTGCGGAGCAAACTAGGGTGGTGGGAGATCGCCCGCTTTGGGCAGTCTGTATCCCGCCTATATTTGGGGAGATAAAACTTAAAAGGCATCTTTGTGGAGCTTTGGTTCTGACTGGGGCAGCACCCAAGGCCTGAAAGATGCTAGTGGGGGATGTTATCGGTTTATGGTTGCTGGGCATAGCCAGATGCTTCTCCAGTACGCCTCTTCTACCAGTCAAGGTATGGCAGCTTATGGGGCCTACAACAACCAAACTCAAGTCTCAAGAATGGTGAGTGTGGCACTGCAGAAGAGTTATGTGTGCAGAACACTTACATTGCACTGGGCAAAGAAAGTTCTTGGCCATTCTCTGCTTATTAGGCAATTCCCTTCCTTTCAGCTGTCCAATATTCCTGACGTTGTGTGTGTGCCTTCAAGTCACCTCTCAGCCTATGATGACCTCATGAATTTGATAGGATTTTCTTAAGCACGGATTACTCAGAAGTGGTTTTGCCATTTCCTTCCACTGAAATATGGCCTACAGCACCTGGTATTTTTTTGCCAGTCTCCCATCCAAGTACTAGCCATGGCTGAACCTGCCTGGCTTCCAAGATCAGACAGTTACCATCTGATTTAATTCAGCTGGTTTCTCCAAAATTACAAGGCAAGGCATCTACTCTCAGTTTTAATTATATCTCTTTAGCTTTAACAACAGCTTCACAGATACTGCTCTTGGAGCTGCCCAGGTGCTGGTTGATGTTGGGACTAGGTTTCAGTACCTAGGTAGTTCCCATACAGCCCAGAGTAGCTGAAACAGAATTTCTGTGAAAAAACAAAATGTAGCCATTAAAACAGAAAGTGGATTCGCTGTTCCTCTGTTTTGAAGCCATGAGACTCTTCCCTCAATTGTTTGCAGATCTATCTGTGTCCTTGTGGTCTCTTCCAACTCTATGATTACATGAAATTCTATAAAATGCTATGTATTTTTTGTTGAATGTAGTGTGAGTGACTATATTTTATAATGTATTCACCAAGCAGTACTTTAGTGAACATGTTCATATATTTCAATAAAGTGCCATCTATGTCACTCAGTAAGATGGCAAAGCTTGTGTTATCGATGAGACAGTATCTAGGTAGAAACTCAACTAGACAAAGCAAAACAAGTTCTTCCTGCCTTATCACAAATCCTGAACCCCTCTGAGTTTTTTGTTTGTTCTTTTGTGTGTTTAAGCTACCTCTGACTTGGTGTTGAACTCATATTGTGGCAAAATTCTCAGAGTGGAGTTACTGCTTCACTGACCTAGGCAACATGTGCTGCCACTGAATTAGACTACGAATCTAAAAAATGAGTCAATCTATAGATTTGCATAACTTTGTACTAATTAATGTTATAAAAGAGGAGTGTATAGTAATCAGAGCAATTGTCAAGGCCAAAAGCCTAATTCTAGTAAAACACAACTGTTTGTAATCAGAAGACAGACTCCTTTTTAAAAGGAAATCCAGTTTGAGAAAGAAAAACACAGAGCAAAGGTATAGGGGGCACTTAAACTCTTTCTTACTTAACATTTCTTCACAGCAAATTACCCTTGTTAGTCACTGCCTGTCACAGGTTTACAAACCTCTTTATTGAGACTTCTGTTATATTCCCCGAGGCTATTCATCTGTACAGAGTTTTGTACAAACTTCAGTCTGTTTTCACTTCTGTAATCTATCCAAAACAGTCAAATGGTTTTAGAAACCTGTGGTTTGCTTATAGTTTACATTTGAGGTGTCCATGAACTCACAGGGCTGTGTCTGTGATAGACTGCCAGACTAGAAAGACAAATGGCACTATTTACCCTAACACCTCAGAATCTTTTAAAATTTAATTTGTGACTCGATTTGCAGCACTGAAGTACTTCTGCAAAAGCAGCAAATGTAATGTACCACTTAGTCTCCTTTTAGCCTTTTGCAAACAATTAAATGCAATGATTACAGCACTCCACTATCCTCAAAAATGTCTAGGCTGTTGTGATGGACTGTGTCAAAACACAAGCTTAATTTAGATTTATTAATTACAGGGATCTATTGAACCAGCTGGGAACCAATGTACTGTTGTGGTTTGAGAGCTGGACTATGACTGGAGACCAGGATTTAATTCCCTGCTCAGCCATGGAAATTCACTGGGTGACCTGGGCAAGTCACACACTCTCATCCTCTGAAAACCCCAAGATAGGTTCACCTTAGTGTGTCCATAAGTTGGAAATGACTCAAAGGAATACTACCACCACCACAACAACAATAACATGGAACTAACTATTGTGCAATTCAAGCAAAGTCCATATATAGACCAAGATCTTGTATGGCTGAGCATAGTTTAAAGGTTCTACTGACAAGACTACACTATTACCCTGTTTCCCCAAAAATAAGACATACTCATGAAATAAGCCATAGCAGGATTTCTAAGCATTTGCACAATATAAGTCATACCCCAAAAATGAGACACAGTGATAGGCCTGGCACGGAATGGAAGGGAGCAGGCAGTTTGGGGCCAATGGACATAAAGTAAATGGAGTCACAAGAAACTCAGGATAGAATTTTGGGTTTGGAGAGTTATGACGATGTTACAGAAGAAGACGACTTAACTGTATTTGAATAAATGTAGATTGTTGTACCATACTTAATAAAATTAAGGCATCCTCTGAAAATAAGCCATAGTGTGTCTTCTTGAGGAAAAATAAATATAAGACAGTGTCTTATTTTCTGGGAAACATGGTAAGCCTCTCATCTCTTGGCTCCATCCAGATTCTCCATGTAGTTGCTACCTCCTGGTCATTCAATGGCTGGTGGAGATCAGAAGTAGGATGTCCACATAGGTGTACATAGATCAGTGACATAATTCCCTGAGATGCAGTGGGTTCTTCTGGAGGTCTCAGTGGATGGTGTAATCATTCAACATCTGGCTATGGGAACATAGCCACCAGTTAGTGGGAACATTATTTTGGGAACATACTCATTAAATGGCCATGGCAGAGCTTCAGTGGCTGAGAAATGAGTTTGGGAGGGCTTTGATCTTTGTGTAGGAAGGATGAGAATACCAGTATCCAAGACACTAAAAAGAAGAAAAAAAGAGGAAGAACAAGTAGAAAACAAACCAGTAGAGGAAGGAAAAAGAACCAGTAGAAGTAGGAACAGAAAAAGGGACAGAGGAAGAAAAAGAAAAAGAAAGAAAAGAATAATCAAAGAAAGAAAGAATAGATGAAAGAAAGACATATAGAGGCATAAAGTGGACTTAGAGCTGTATATATAATGAACAGGATGCCAGCATGGGACATTGATTTGTGTGATTGTGTGACACTAATTTGTATCTGTGTTATCATTTTTAAAAGAAGGAGGTCACCAGGCTTTTGAATAGGGAACATTATGCTCTTTTAAGCCAGCTGTGAGCATAATATACCCACAGTGCATCATGATAATTTGAATCTGGATTGCAAAACTTTTCCAAACCAGTATGTTTAAACCTGTACTGGATTTTAACCTTCCTATTTTGTTTCTTTTTAGTTGACTTCCAATAAAAGCTTGCATTCAGAGAAAAACCAGCATCACAGAATAGATTAGACTCCTATAACATCTAAGCATCATTTCCCAGAGAAAGATTTCTGAGTGCAATGGAAGGAGTTTCCTTCACAAAGCTCATCTTATTGTTGGGATTTTTTTTTTTTAAAAAAATGTCTTTGGCTAAAGCTCAGCAATTTTTATGGTTCCCCTTACAGTCCTGCAGCACTCTGCATAGTAATGAGAAGATCTTGCAGGAGGGAGGGGAAATGCACCCTTAAAAGTGCTGTGTCAAGTTCTGGATAAACCTCAATAGGCATTCTAACGTCAGAGAAGTGTGAAAAGTTCAAACTACTCCTGTTTAATACTACCTGCCTCAAACACTTATCCATCTGCCTCCTCTGCATTTCAATATAATAATAATTCCCAAAAGCCTTCTACACATAAACAAGGTTGATGATAATGTTTTCTATCTCCTTTAGTAAATTGCAGGGCTAAGGAAGATGCAGACGGAGGTGAATGGCAGTGATATGAGCATCACATTATTGTGTCACAATCAGGTTCTCTCCTTCTGTAGCTTTTGCCCTGTGTCATTGCTGGGGATTGGATTCTGAGCTAGATGGGTCATTAGATAACCTAGAATAGGCACACAAAGATTACATTAGACAGACATTCTCAAAGAGCATTTTAAACTGAGGCATGAAATGCACAGTCCCTGTTGCCAGATACAGGTTTTGGAGCAGCTAATAGACAGAATTTTATCATGAGATCTATGCAGAAACATAATGAGTGAACACCTAATTATACAGTGAAAGCCATTATGGATGTAATGAACCGCTATGATTTTAGTTGGGATTGTATTACTGAGAAGTAGGTCTGGTCTTTTGCTTGGGAGATGTAATAAGGAACTTAAAACTTCATATGCTCTATGTAAGGTCAACAATGATTTAAAATTGCTTCACAAAAAGCACCTACTCCACCTCTCCCTCCCTGCCTCTTTCTCTCTGTATGTAAGCAAGTGTCAAGAATATTGGATGCCAGTGTGTCAAAAGGCAGAGATATACATGGGAACCATCAGCTCTGGCATAAATATTTTGCATTAGGGATGGAAAGAGTATTCCAAAATATCAATTTAATCACTGGAAAAGAGGTTTTCCTAGGACAATTTCCCCATGTTGAGAATCTTTGTCACTTGGGACTTTTCTGCACGGTTGTTTTGCACAGGAAAAAAAAGTTTTCTGAGAAAACAAGTGGATTTTTCCCCACAGAAAGTCTCTAACTGCAAATAGTCTTTGAAAACTGTACTTTTTGAGGAGTTTCTTGCAGCAGGAGGGAAAATTGCTAAAATTATCTTTTGCTTCATGAATGCAATTAGAAATAAAGATTTGCATCCTTATTTGGCATTCTTAGACATCTGACCAGGCACCTTGCTTCCATTCCCACCATTATCCATCCCTGGCATTGGAACCATTTCCTTTTGTTACTCCTCCTGATGGTACGGGAGGTGGCCCTGTCAGTGCATGAGCTTATCTGGTGGTGGCAGCATTGATCAGCATTTACTTGGCTCCCAGGCCATTACAATAATATTGCTGTTTCTTGGATTTTCTTATCCACCATCCCATCTATCCTCCTAGCCATGGCTGGGGAGACAAATAGTTTCAGCTGCATCAGAAGGGCCCCAAATAATTCCAGGAGGATGGCTGATCCTGATGTGAGAGATTTTGCACATTCTGCCATACACATTCTCAGATGAAGCCATACTTGCAAGACAACTGAGCTGGAATCCTGTATCAGGGTATTGTAAATATCTACACATGAAATTAACCATTGATTGTGCATCATAACCCATGTAAGGTTGCACTGCCCGAATCTGTAACAATGTGCACACACGTTACATGTACATAGAATACAGAGCTCCGTGTCCACAACCTGGCACTTGATGCAGATGTTGTGGAACAGATGAAAATGTCCAACTGCTTCCTTAGGAGAATGTATGTATGCCTAAGAAATCAACAAGATTCTGACCTAGGTCTTTTATAATCATTGATGGCTTATGCCAAAACTCAATGCATGAAATGCTTAGAAACTTGGTTGTAACTCTGGCAGGATACAGACTGCCCAAAAAGGGTGGCCTCCTGCTGCCCTGGTTTGCTCTGTGGGGAATCCACAGCCTCCAGACCGCGGGGCTTCCCAGCAGAGCAAAAAGAACCCGCAAAAAGCAGGTTCTTTTTGGTCACGCTTGTGACGCCCGAGTGCTCAAATGGCGCACTCGTGACATCGCAAGTGCGATGTGACATGCGGACGCTATGCGTCCATAATGTCATAATGGCGGCACCATGTAGACAGGGTTCTGCCATTTTGCCGCCTCCAGTACGTACTAGGGTTAGGGAGCGTCTGAATGGTGCACACTCCCTAAACCTACTGTCGCTGCTGCCATGCTACATTTTGCCAATATGTATCACACCACTGAGACAGAGAAAAGTATTGTGTGCTTTACTGAAGCTGAGCTCACAAATTATCTCAGGACCATCTCTAAAAAGCACTGCCTTCTCCAAAGGGTAGCAGCTCAGTGTCACCATCTCCTTCCTTGGAGGTCTTTAAACAGAGGCTGGATGGCCGTCTGTCAGTGTCACCATCTCCTTCCTTGGAGGTCTTTAAACAGAGGCTGGATGACCATCTGTTGGGGATGCTTTGATTGAGAGCTCCTGCATGGCAGGGGTTGGACTGGATGACCCTTGTGGTCTCTTCCAACTCTATTATTCTATGATTCTATGGCCTTATATGAAAGCACATAATGCTGCTACAATGAATTAGCCCTTGCACATTCGGGGCTAAATCATTTCAAAGTCCCAATGAGATTAGGCCATGGGATGGAAATCGCCACTTATGGGAATTCCGCTGATTGGATGGATCTACTATAGTTGAAACTGATAAATGGATTTAGTCCATAAATTAAAATTCAATTTGCTAAAAATAAAGGTAAGGCCTAAATTTCAGCCACATGAGGAGCTGCATACCCATTTCTCCTCACTTTCCCTCTCCTCACAATTTACCAGCACAGTCCTTTCTTTTGGAGGTTCCTCAATCTCTGGATTATACAGTACAGTGTAGTAAATGGAGGCTTCATATGTCTATTTAGTCATGCATATATTTCAGATGTAGTCATGAGCATATGCACATACTGTTTCCCTCTAAAACATATCACAAGCATTCACAATGTATGCTTTTCTCTGGCAAAATGCATTCTGTGCCTTTGGTAGTCTCAGTACTTTTTTTATTTATATGGAAATGTGAAACCAACAAGTTTGACTTCCAATCTTTGGATGGACTATATTCTTTTCCTTGTGCTTTCACTGAGAAATGTGAATGATGTTTCACAGTATAAAGTGTGTTTTAGGACTTAAATAATTACATTTTAAAAATAGTAATTCTTTACTTTTAAAACACATTTATTTATTTATTTATTTATTTATTTAAATGTCAGAATGGTGTAGTTGGAAGTTGTGAGTTTTCTAGCTCAGCCACTTTGCAGTGCAGGAAATCCACAATTCAGGAATGCCTGACAGATGATCATCCCACCTCTATTTAGAAATGTTCATACTAGGAGATCCCACCATCTTCCAAGGTAGCCTATGCCAATGTTGAACAGCCTTTAACATCAGGAAGTTCTTCCTGTTGTTTAGTCGAAGTCTCCTTTCTTGCAATGTAAAGTAATTGGCCTGTGACCTACCTTCTGGAGCAGCAGAAAACAGACTTAGGTCCAAAATGTACTGCAGAAATAATCCAGTTTGAGACCACTTTTAACTGCCCTGGCTCAGTACTATGGAATCTGGGGAATTGTAGTTTGTTGTGACAACGGAACTCTCCTACAAAGAAGGCTAAATGTCTCACAAAACTAGTTCCCAGAATTCTCTGGCATTGAGCCAGGGAAGATAAAATGTCTCAGACTGGATTATTTCTGCTGTGTGCTTTGGACCTTACTACATTTTCTATGTAATAGTGCTTCACACAGAAACCATATCCAAGTGTGGCCATTTTGGCCCTTACAGCAAAATAGAACAGCATCCAAAATCCACAAAACTAATACTTTTATGTGGACAATCAAAAATGTACAAAGTATGTCATGCAAGCTTTTGAAGCTCCACTGGCCTCTTCATCTAGCATCTCAGGGGGAAACAAAAAGAAGAAAAAAACAATTAAGGGTAGCTGTGTTGGCCATTTAACATTGATTTTTGTTTGCATTTGTTAAATAGCCAACACAGCTACCCCTACATGTTTTCTGCATTGTGAGATACCACATTGTAGCTGCAATAGGGGAACCATAAAGAGTGGCCTGTGGACTGGGACCTCCAGCCAAGGTAAAACATTTTTTTCTTCTTAAATTTGGACTGAATTTGCATGTTTTACCTCTACACCAACAAAATGTTCCTGATGCAAAAGCATGGAGAGTTCTTAAGGAATTCATTGTTCTCTGCCTACAAAGAGGCCTATGACTTCACTGGAATGGAGACATACTGGATTTCAAAAGAAGGGTCCCAGTTGAGATGCAAATGAACTTTAAATTTCATGGACTTTGAAAATTTCCACATTGCTGTATGGCTAGAAGGCGGAGGAGCCTGCCTGCACAAAATATATCCTCCCTAGTATAACATAGAATCATAGAATCGTAGAGTTGGAAGAGACCACAAGGGCCATCCAGTCCAACCCCCTGCCATGCAGGAAATCACAATCAAAGCATCCCCGACAGATGGCCATCCCGCCTCTATTTGAAGACCTTTAACGAAAGAGATTCCACTACACTAAGAGGGAGTTTGTTCCACTGTCGAACAGCCCTCACTGTCAGGAAGTTCCTCCTAATGAGGTGGAATCCCTTTTCCTGGAGCTTGCATCCATTGTTCCATGTTCTAGTCTCTGGAGCAGCAGAAAACAAGCTTGCTCCCTCCTCAACAAGACATGCCTTCAAATATTTAAATAGGGCTATCATATCACCTCTTAACCTTCTCTTCTCCAGGCTAAACATCCCCAACTCCCTAGGTCGTTCCTCTTAGGGCATGATTTCAAGGCCCTTAACCATTTTAGTCACCCTCCTTTGGACATGCTCCAGTTTCTCAATGTCCTTTTTTAATTGTGGTGCCCAGAACTGGACACAGTATTCAAGGTGGGGCCTGACCAAAGCAGAATAGAGTGACACTATTACTTCCCTTGATCTAAACACTATACTTCTATTGATGCAGCCTAAAATCGCACTGGCCTTGTTAGCTGCCGCATCACACTGTTGACTCATGTTCAGCTTGTGGTCTACTTGGACTCCTAGATCCCTTTCACATGTTGTCTCCTTAAGCCAGGTGTCCCCCATCCTATATCTGTGCATTTCATTTTTCTGCCCTAAGTTCAGTACCTTACATTTCTCCCTGTTGAAGTTCATTTTGTTAGCTGTGGCCCAGCTTTCTAATCTATTCAGGTCATTTTGAATTTTGATCCTGTCTTCTGGAGTATTAGCTATTCCTCCTAATTTGTTGTCATCTGCAAATTTGATTAGTATGCCCCCAATTCTGTCATCCAAGTCATTGATAAAGATATTGAACTGTACTGGGCCCAGGACAGAGCCCTGTGGGACCCCACTGGTCACTTCTCTCCAGGATGAAAAGGAGCCATTGTTGAGCACCCTTTGGGTTCGGCCGGTCAACCAGTTACAAATCCATGTAACAGTTGCCTTGTCTAGCCCACATTTTACAAGCTTGTTTGCAAGAATGTCATTGGGAACTTTGTCAAAGGCCTTACTGAAATCAAGATATACTACATCCACAGCATTCCCTTCATCTAACAAGGTGGTGACTTTATCAAAGAAAGAGATAAGATTTGTCTGGCATGACTTGTTTCTCTGAAACCCATGTTGACTTTTTGTGATTATGGCATTGCCTTCTAGATGTTCACAGACTCTCTTTTTAATGATCTGCTCCAGAATCTTTCCTAGTACTGATGTCAGACTAACTGGACGATAATTGTTTGGATCCTCTTTTTTCCCCTTTTTGAAGATGGGGACAACGTTTGCCCTCCTCCAGTCTGCTGGGATTTCTCCTGTTTTCCAGGAGTTTTCAAAGATTGTTGCCAATGGCTCCGATATTACATTTGCCAGCTCTTTTAATACCCTTGGATGTAGTTCATCTGGTTCTGGAGGCTTATATTCGTTTAGGTTAAACAAGTATTCTTGTACTATCTCTTTACTTATTCTGTGCTGAAATTCCCCTATTCTGTCCTCTGCTCCATTATCCTCAGGTTGAGCACCCTTTGCCTTTTCTGAGAAGACTGAGGCAAAGAAAGTGTTGAGTAATTCTGCCTTTTCTCTGTCTTCTGTTAGCATTTTGCCATCTTCTCCACGCAGTGGCCCTACCGTTTCCTTCTTCTTCCTTTTGCTGTGGATATATCCAAAAAAGCCCTTTTTGTTGTTCTTAACCTCTCTAGCAAGCCTGAGTTCATTCTGTGCTTTGGCTTTTCTGACTTTACCCCTACACAGGCTCGCTATTTGTTTGAATTCCTCTTTGGTGATTTCCCCATTTTTCCATTTCTTATACATGTCCCGTTTTAAACTTAGCTCAGTTGAAAGTTCTTTAGTCATCCATCTTGGTTTCTTGAGACATCTCCTACTTTTCTTCCTCATTGGAACTGTTTGAAATTGTGCCTTCAGTATCTCCCTTTTGAGAAACTCCCATCCATCCTGAACTCCCTTCTCTTTCATTGTTTCTGACCATGGGATCACCCTCAATACTCCTCTAAGTTTACTAAAATCTGCTCTCCTAAAGTCTAGAATGTGTGTTTGACTATGCCTGGCTTCTCCTTTCCATTGTATAACAAACTCCAGGAGAACATGGTCACTTCCACCTAAGGATCCCACCGCTTGCACTCCATCTTTACTAAGGACTGAAATAACATGCAGGCATCTGAGTAACATTTCCAATTGTTGTTATGTTTTCCCCCCTCATGTTTGGTTTGTAATATTTTGCCTGATGAAGAAGCCCATGGAGTTTCAAAAGCTTGCAACAAGTATATAGTGCATTTCGTTTGGCCAGTAAAGGTATCACTGATGGATTTTTGTTTGCAAGAAGAAGAAAAATACAAATACTGAAAAAGAGAGCAAAAGAAGAATATAGGAAAGATCAAAGTGACGTCCAATCTTTTCTTCAGTGGTTATTAAATTATAAGATCCATCAATATTTCTCTCATACAAAAAATAAAATAAAATAAAATAAGTCTCTGTTCCGTATGTACCAATATCAGTCCTTCAAATTAACTCTTATACAATCAGAGGTATTATCCTCACTAGAAATTCAATCAGATACTAATATATATTTATTCCTAAATATTAGTACAGTGCGCCCTTTCTTTACATGGGGGATCCATTCCGGACCCCTCTGTGTAAAAGAAAAATTGTGTAAGCTCAAGCGTCATTGGAAGTAATGGAGCTTGTGCCCGCTGCACAGCGCTGCAGTCACATGCCCCATCACTTCTTCCAGAGCGTGGTAGACTTTTTTCTGGCCTGGCTTTCACCATATTCTGGAAGCCGCGTATGATGCGGGTACACTGTAATGTTAATTTTTTTTTTTTTTTTGCTGTTAATCTTCCTCTTAACTCAAAATAGATACATCTATTTCTCTTACTCTCAGATACAAATACTTCTATGAAATCCTCTAATTAAGCCTCTCTTAATTGTCCTTTGATCACTTGTCCAACAATATATCATAAACTGTGTCTCTCAATTAATCAGAAAAAAGAGAGAAAATACCTCAATTCCTTTATTTTTAATACAAATCTCTGCAATTTTTTTAATAAAATCATTATTTTCTGTTTTTTATAACTTTCCATAATTACTTTTTTATATACCCCCAATAAAAATCTTATCCCTTCTAGCTACCTAGACCCTCAAAACCCATATAGATCATTTTTGTAACCTTTGTAAATACTTCTTAAATCAACAGACTTTGTTTTATGTCTTATTTATTACTTTTTTTACATTAAATCAACCACAAATAACGAAGCCCTTATTGAAATCTTAAAATAACATCATATAACAAGATCCATGATGACATCTTAAATCCAGAAAAGCCAGCCTTTATCCCTTTCCATCCGATTTGAACTTTACCACCAGCATTTTACCAAATCTGTTCAGGTGAACAAAGTGGACACCTTTCATCCGATTACCTAGTACCTCAGAGGACATATTTCTTCAAGGAAAACATTCTTAAGCTGATCATCCCTCTCAAATCTTCCCATCTTCTTTATGATCCTTGCTGCTCATCCATTCTACATCTATCTTTACTTATAAGGTATTGACAAAAACCATCAATATTCCAGCTTTAGGATTTTAGTTCATAATACCACATTGCTATATTCTTTTTCCATGAAGAATTTTATTTTCCTTTTACTGACAAATTGATTAAATTTTCTGATTTTAGTCTGCAGTCTTAAAATGTCTTAGCAGTAATCCTCAAGATCTCATCCAATATGATGAAAGGCAGAGCACTCACCTAGGCAATGATGACAACCACTGGATCAAAGTTTTCTTTTCATCCCAAAAATCTCATTATTATTGCACAGTTTGTTAAAGAAAGAAAGTATGGTTGCTGGCTCAGTGTCCACGTAGCAGGATGAGTTGATGGTATTTGTCCAGTAGCCTTCCCCTCATTTTGGTCACAGTCAACTGTCACAGTCCTCACATTTTTGGGGAGGATTTTGGACTTTTGTGGGTGATCTCCTTGTCCCCTCTTTGTCCAGGGAGATAAATCAGAGGTTAGAAATGGCCTCTACACCAGTAGTGGCACTACTGCTGCTGCTCTCTCTCATGGAGTCCCATGAAAGAGATGTCAAGTTGGCCAGTTCCATATCCAGAACTCCATATTTTGTGCTTTATTGGTGGTCATTATAAAGATATCCCTGTTTTGTAGCTCTAGATACAGCTGAATATGACGATCATTATATGTCTTAATCTTCTATTTTCCAGATTAAACATACTCATACTGCAAGCTGCTAGCCTGTCAAAAACCACTGATTCATAGAATCATAGAGTTGGAAGAGAACGCAAGAGCCATCCAGTCCAACCCTCTGCCATGCAGGAACTCTCAATCAAAGCATCCCTGACAAATGGCCATCCAGCCTCTGTTTAAAAACTTCCAAGGAGGGAGACTCCACTACACTCCGAGGGAGTTTGTTCCACTGCCAAGCAGCCCTTACTGTCAGGAAGTCCTTCCTAATGTTGAGGTGGAATCTCTTTTCCTGCAGCTTGCATCCATTGCTCCGGGTCCTAGTCTCTGGAGCAGCAGAAAACAAGCTTGCTCCCTCCTCAATATGACATCCCTTCAAATATTTTAACAAGGCTATCATATCATCTCTTAACCATCTCTTCTCAAGGCTATACATACTCAGTTCCCTAAGTCTCTTCTCATAAGGCATGGTTTCTAGACCCTTCACCATTTTGGTCGTCCTCCTTTGGACACGCTTCAGTTTCTCAATATCCTGTATAGTGAGACAATATACAGCCTGCAATTATAAAAGTATCTAAAACAGCTACAGATGCATCACTAAATGAAGGAAGGTATCCCTAACTATGTTAGAAACATAAGGTCACTTAGTTATGGCCTGCTTATAGCAAACTGTATATCATGAGTATCTTGCTATTTAACTTCCAAGCTCTGGTGGATGAGGACACTTGTAACATGTTACAAGTAGTGAGGCTCTTGCTAATATATTATGCTTTATGTTATGCTACAAGTATAATTAGATTTTTTAAAGTAACATAATGAAAACCAGCATTGTTGTTTTTTAATGTAGTTATTGGCCTTTACCCATAATTTCAAAACTGTTTTTGAAGGAGTCATTCTGAAGGATTTTTGGCTATTTGTAAGTGATTTTTTTTAAAAAAAAATCAGAGTAATAACTCAAAAATACTAAAAAAAGGGCAAGTAACTTTAAGCTCCATTAATAGTAGTGATTTTTTAAAGTAATAGGCAATAACAAATGCATACTCTTCCATTTTTCAAAATAAGCTCTAGCTTCATGTTGCTTTCCAAAGTTGCTTTCTGATGGTTCTGTTATTAATCAACAACACATCAACATTGAATAAAAATATTTGACTCTGTTAATGATTTAATCTTAATTAGATAAAGTGATGAACAGGTGGCTTTTCCCCATTTTGCTGTAAATATGGTTCCATATGCTGAATAATTTGCACGAAGTCTAAGTCCTGTTATTTGTTGCTTATTCTGTTGCTTCAGAGCACACACACACACACACACACACACAGAGAGAGAGAGAGAGAGAGAGAGAGAGAGAGAGAGGATGTTCAAAAGTATAGGATGATCAAATTAAAAAATACAAACTTCATTCTGGCCAGTGTCCAGGCATCATTTATATGGATCTGATGCAAAAGGCCTTGCCTAATTTGGAAAATAATAATAATAAGGGACTGTTAATTAGACTCGTCTAGCTCCTTTAGTTCTCTTTTCTTTATGTTTCTGGCTGTTTGATCTGCATTTATAGCCAGCTGAGACAGAACAGTATGCATTTGTATACCGATTATCCATTTGTGATACAGATCCTGTTTTCTTCCTTGGAATATAGGGATAGTTCTTCTAGGTAGTCTGGACACCAGAGACCTAACTCATGTACTTTCATATGTTTTGGGGGCTGTGCATTATACAGGCATTACAAATGTAGGGTTTCCAGATTGGATGTGGGATGAGGCTCCTGTAACTTTAATCCTTAACAGATCTTGGAGTAGGATGAAATACCGTAAGGCTATGTCAATTTGTATCTTATCTTTTTCCCCCATATGGGCCTAAATATAATTAAAACTTATTATCCGTACAACGATGGATAATACAGAAGCTTAAAAGCAATTAAATAAACAACCCTATAAACTATGCTTTTTAAAAAAAGTTAATAAGAAGTTACAACTTAATGATAATGGTAAAAATACAGTTCTCACCAATTAAAAGACTGTCTTTTATGGCCAGTTAGCAACCAAAGGTCTGGGTAGATAAGAAGGTATTTGCCTACTGGTGGAAAGAGAGGAGAATTGAGGCCAACCTAGGTTGCATCTACACTGCAGAAATAATCCAGTGTGACACCACTTTAATTGCCATGGCTCAGTGCTATGAATTCTAGGAACTGTAGTTTCTTGTAGCACCAGAGCAGTCTGACAGAGAAGGCTAACTGTCTCACAACACTACAGATCTCAGAATTCCATAGCATTGAGCCAAGTGGCATCAAACTGGATTGTTCCTGCAGTGCAGATGGAGTACTAGCCTTTCAGGGGGGAGTGGTCATTAAGTATAAGAAAGGATATCTTGATATATCTGAACATGCTCTGATAATTTTTTGTACTTTTTCAATTGATTTCCATTTTTTAGCCAAGCCACCCCCACACTACTCTATGTAGAATACTATTTTTCTCCACAGAAACACATTTTGCAGAAATTTGCATTTTTCTCTGTCAAAACACCCCCTCCCCAAGTTTAAATCCCCCCCCCAATGAGGGGGGAAAGTCACACAAAAATGTGCAGAGGTTTTCATAATCCCACCCAGAAGAAAGAACATATTTGAAATTTTTAATTCTTGCATGTGAGATATAAACAAGCAAAACTGTACATTCCTGTCTGGAGCTTTCCTCCTGAAAAGAAAGAAAGTGAGAGAATGCTTTCGTTCTCTGTGCGTGGCTGTTGTGATGCACACCACCCAGCATTTCCAACTAGGTAATTGAGAAATCTTTGTTTAGAACAAGGCAATATGGACAGAATTAGAATGAGGCAGTGCAAATATGTCCTCAATAGCACCCTGTGGATTGAATATATTGATCTCATTAGTGTTTAAAGATATAATAATGAAGGACTGTCAGGGTTTTTTTCTCTCCCTCCTTTTCCCTTTGTGTGTGTGTATGCACTCACTTCTTTTCCTCTAGGTTCTTTTAAATGCAGATGATTCCCTCCCCTCTGCTGTTACAAAAGATTAGAAGAGGACAAAAGGAAGAAAACAAAACAGAAAAGGAAGAAGGGGGTAGAGTTGGCTTTCTGCCACCTAGAAACAAAATCCATTTAATTCACCCTGACTATCCTTCTTCTGCTGTTAAATATAGACTAAATAGTTTAATATGGATTTATGTAATGAGCTACCAAATTGATTTTTGCTGTGCGAGCCCAGTTTTAGTGTTTAGGTGCAGTCTTTTAATGAGATCCAAAGAACACTCTTGTACCAGGACATTAAGCTGAATGTTCCTATTGTTGTGGTGCTGCTACAATGGCAGTAGTGTGGGTATATGTCTCTATGTGTGTTTTCCAAAGCTGGGCCCATCCCAGTAATATTTCTTAAGCAACAGGCAGAAAACTATAGAGAGATTTCAACTTTTTTGTTAAAAAATAGCAAAAATGTAGCTCTCTATAGATAAATAGATATAAATATATGTTAACTTCCATGTATATGTGATTATAAGTATGTATAAAGCAAGGGCAGTTTTGGGACTAAAATTATGGATTTTGATGTGACCCATGGATAAGTCATGGACAAAACATTGGGGCTTGTAACAAAAGATGCAGAGGGTGAAACAAACAAACAAAAAAAAAATGATGCCAAAGAACTTTAAATATTCTAGCAAGCATAGTGTGTCCACTCTGAAGCTGTATGGATGAGAAAATAAAGAGGGTTGGTGCTTTTTAAACATGCTCCAAGGAGGTATTAAGCTTCATCTTTCACCAGGGATAGTTGCTTTTTTGATAAAAGTATTAGTACAGTACTTAGATTGACCTGTGGATAAGTCGATCCAGTTTTTTCAGGTCAATTTTTTTTACTATAAATTTCTAGACCTATACATGAGTATGTACAGTATAGCATATATCCTGCTACTTTCTCGCCTGTAAATTATCTTTAGAATAAGAAAGGTGTGTAGAAATGCCTTATTTCCTTTGGCCCTTCCTAACTTCATAACATAATAAAGAATGTGTTCTGGAAGAAAGAGCAGTCTTTAGTCTCCTGGGACATATGAGCATCTCTGATGGGTAAAATGCAAATATCATGTTGCTCTGAGTGACAGGATAAAATAGGCTTCATATCCTCCTCTCTCCCTCCTTC
This sequence comes from Sceloporus undulatus, assembly GCF_019175285.1. Classification (NCBI taxonomy): domain Eukaryota; kingdom Metazoa; phylum Chordata; class Lepidosauria; order Squamata; family Phrynosomatidae; genus Sceloporus; species Sceloporus undulatus. The sequence continues at coordinate 317,359,209 of NC_056523.1, read as the reverse complement.
TTCCCCCCGCAAGTCTTTTCTTTTCAGGAATAAAATATATCACACACCCGATTTCAACATTAATTATTTAGCTGGGATGATCTGCTGATAATTTATGGAATAAGATTCCCTCCAAGCTCTGGGGAGGATGATTCCCCGAGAAGGGGCTTCTTTCAATCCATCTTTCTCTTCCGCCGGGTTCCGTGGCCTCTGTTAGATGTATTTGTAATTGGTGTCTAGGATGGAATGGCAGTGTCAGCCTATCATTTCAGGATTTGGAGCAGAGCACTGGGTAGTTGGATTTGTAATTATAATAGACTTTATCCCTATTTATATTCAGAAGCCTCCTCACCTCAGAGTTCCTTCCCCTGGAACTTGAAAGGAGGGTGGAAGACAGAAAATATGTATTGGAGCAGTAAAACCTTTTCAGAATACACCCCAGTTTTCATCATCATTGTGAGAGTCCAAACTGGTTGGGCTTACAAAACCAGCATCTACCAGAGGAAAGGAATGCTTGTTTTGTTTTTGTAAAGTGAGGTTCTCTAGATGCCATTTTTGACCACTGACTATGCTGGCTAGGATGAACCAGCATGGTGTAGTTGTTTGCATGAGGCTGTGACTTTGGAGAACAGGGTCCGAGTTCCCACTTGCTATTAAACCCACTGGGTGACTTTTGGCAAGTCACACACTCTCAGTCTTAGGGGATTGGAATGGCAAATACCCTCTGAATAAATTTGCCAAGGAAACCTCATGATAGGTTTACCTTGGGGTCACAATAAGTTGAAAACAACTTGAAGGCACACAACAACAACAACAACAACAACAACAAGAATGTGCTGGCTAGGGCTGATGGAAATTAAAATCAAACAAGACTTGGAGGGCTACAGTTTTGCTCATCCATGGTTTATGGCATTCATTGCCTCCTCCCATCTATGGCATGGAAAAACAGCCTTGAGGAGGATCACAGGCACCTCAGGACCACATTTTGTCTACCTCTGGTGTAGGGGTTAAGTTTTATGCTTGAACAAAAATAACCCAGATTCAGACATCTGACTGGGCAAGATGTTTAAGGCATAACACTGAGCCAGTAGTTCTGTCTCGGCTTGACCTACTTGAAATGGAGAGGAAGAAACCCCTGTACATTTACTTGAGCAAATTGGAGGGAAGGCAGATTTCATAAGCTACAACCCACTCTCTATTTCACTACAGCATGCTCCATAGATATTGCCATGGTCAGACTGTTGTCCATCTAGACCAGTGATTCCCAAACTAGTCTAGATGTGTTTTGGACTTTAGTTTCCAGAAGCCCCAGCCAGCTTGGCCAACAGTGAAGAATTCTGAGAGCTGGAGACCAAAACATCTGGAGTACCAAAATTTGGGAACCACTGATCTAGACCCACATTAGCTATTGCAGTAGAAGAGGTGATCCTATAGATCTTGTTGGGTTCTTCTATCAAGCAAAGCCAGCATGGTCAATGGACAGGGATTATGAGTGGTCCAACAGTTTTTCCCCCTTGTCAGTTCAAACTGGGAACAGCTAGGGATGCTGGTGAAATCTAACACAGAATCTGCTGGTACTGGGGTTTTCCTGTCCCAAAATGGTAGAATCCTTCCAATACTGGATTGTCCTGTCCCAGTAGAATATGTGGACATCTTTCTGCATTGTGATTTTACCCCATCAGATGATACACATAGTGAGTTGCAAAGTATGGGAGTGGTTCTGTGTTATGTGTATATAAATATTTTATACTCTTATAAATAGTCTGTGCTTTTTACTCTTAAATATATGCTTCACTGCCAGTGCCCATTCATGGAAGTGCAGAAATGCTATTTAAAATGGTTGGCAGAGATCACTTAGTGTCAAACTCCACGGAAAAGAAATGTCATTAGTTTATTTGTATTTATTTTATTTTGTCTTAGAGGACAGGGGGTTGGTTTTAAATACAATGAAAGCTGGCTTTCAGAATTACATGAGTTCTACTTAGAAAGGTTTCCACCATTTTCTTCTGATTAAGGACATCTCAACATGAGAGACTTTGAAAATACCCAATCTTTAAATTGGGTTTTATTTCCATACAAAGTAGGATTGAATCTCCTCCAGTTTCTTTTGGCACTTTCATCTACTTGCCAACTGTTCTATGCATCCTTTGAGCAGATTAACACATTTTACAAGCATGGAATTTTCTCTTGTAGTATCTGGTTTTACATTTTGAATTTCCCTTTGTTTTTGTTTTTTTATGATCTTAAAGGATTTTATGTCCCTCTGTTCCTGAAGACAAGTGGGTTTTACTCTCTCCCCCCTCCCCCAATAAATACTGACAATTAAAATTAAAAAACACCCTTGACTAAAGACCTTTTCACACTGCACAATTATACTAATGTGATTCTACTTTAACTGCCATGGGATGTATCCTGTAGAATCCTGGTGAATTGATGAGGCACTTGAGCGCTCTGGTTCCTGTAGTATTTCCATTTCCTTTCTTCCTTCCCTTTCTTGCTTGCTTATTTTTAGTGAAGTTGGTTCCTTTGTTCATCCAAGGCCCGGTACAGACGGACCATTTGCACCGATATTAGGGCTCGAAACGGTGCAGCATCCATATGCGCCAATCCCTAATATCATCACCATTACATCACAAGGCTGCAGCCCTGCCCACACGAAGCACAGCCTCGTGACATAAGGGCGCCCAAGCGCCCACATGCCTCTGAGCAGAAGAGGCATTATAGGGCTGCATCACAGACCTTATGATGGTGCAAAAAAGAAGCCGCCTAGAGCGGACAGCGCATATGTGCTGCAGTATGCAGATGCTGCAGCACAAACGCAGGGCTTACAGGGACGGCTTCTACCCGCCCGTCTGTACTGCCCCTAAATCTACCTCTCTATACCACTAACCCCAGTATTCCATGGGATGCAGCTGTAGCAGTTAAACTGGAAGCATAACATTATAACTGTGTTATACTGTAACATTATTACTTACATTGAGGTCTAACCTGCATTGCACAAATAAGGCAGCTTGACACCAGTTTAATGACCAAGGCTCAATGCTACGGAATTCTGGGTTTTGTAGTTTTGTGAGATATTCAGCCTTCTCGGAGAGTTCTGATGCCTCACCAAACTACATATCCCAGAATTTCATAGCATTGAGTCATGGTGGTCAAAATGCCTGGTATCAAATTGCATTACTTCTGCAGCACAGATCAGACCTGAGTCTTCTTAGAAGAAGCAGTTGAAATTTCTAACCAAGCTCTATGGGTGCATCTGACTGTACAAATAATGCAGTTTGACACCACTTTAAATACTGTAGCTCCATCCTATAGAATCCTGGGATTTGTAGCTTTACCAAAGTCTTTATACAAATCCCAGGATTCTTTAAGATAGAGCCATGGAAGTTTAAAATTGTCACAAACTGCATTATTTTAACAGTGCAGATGTATCCTAGAGGTGTTCAGATTCAGACTTCTTTAGAACATTCTTGCCTTCATTCATATATTGCCCAAATCTCCCCAAATCTGCTTAGTACTATTTGAAATTCAGAATGAATCTGAAGTGCATCCTCCCCCAAAGATGCATGTGCTATAACATGGATTTCTAAACACTTAATGCCAATAATTAATCAGCTGCCACTTGAGAACTGCCAGCACCCACAATGTGCTGAACACCCATGGGCAGTCTGCACTTTCCCTTCTTCTGCAAAGATTAACCAGTCAAAGTGGCCATTTGTGGGTAGAGGCTGCACTGCACCATTATTTTTTTCTCTTCTGCCCTAAACACGTGGTCACATGTCCACAAATGTGCCACCAAATCACCTCCCAATGCACCCAATAACACATTGGCAGAACAAAATCATAGCCACCCCCCACCCCCTGATACATCCCCCTTTCTTCCCTTCTCTCATCCCTCCCTGTTAGACCAGCCAGTTTGTTAATGTTCTTATTAAATCCCTTGTATTGCTGGCAACCTGCTGTGTCACCATTTTGCTTCATGGGGTTTGTGATGGATCAATGGCACACTTGATGACTCATTGCAAGTGCGATCGCTCTGCTGATGGGTGGCCCAAAAATCAAAGCATAGCAAAACAAAACAAAAACTAATAGGAAACAATGATGATGGTGGCTGGTTGGCTCCTTCCCCCATCTCCACAACAGTGCAATTCACACACCAGTGCAATTGTTCGTATTTTCCAGCTTGATCTGGAGCAAACCAGGGGTTATTTTGCTCCCACATTTAGCTCTGGAGCATGACTTCTTTCTGGTTTCCTCCTCTTTGGCCTCATGTGTTGTTTCAAAACATAGGGTTCAAAGCCTGTTAAAACTACTTCTTATTGCTCATGGAGACAGCTCCTCTGAAAGATTTTCTCTTTCTAATGAGAAAAAAAAAACTTATAATCTCATCCAAGAGAGCAGGGCTTTTTATATATATAAATGTTTATTGGATTTTAAAAACAAACACACTAAATACTTTTTTTTAAAAAATTAACAAACAAGCATACACACATCTATACATACAAATCATTTAGTTCTCTAATTAGCATACTTATTTATCCACCACTCTTGGATCAATCTTGGTCCACCTCTTATCCACTTACACTTTCTCTATTACCACCTTTCTAAGGGGCTGGTGGGTGGTGAAATGCTACCCCTCTTCACTGCATATCATTCCTGGAGTAGCCAAACTGCGCAGGAACAATATGCAGCCAGGAAGAAGCTGCCTAGAGCAGCTTCTTCCTTGCGGCATCATAAGGGCTGTAACACAGCCCTATGACGCCGCCTCCTGTGAACAATGTGTGGACGCTATGCATCAAGTACGTCATCATGGCGGCTCCCATAGGGACAGGAGGCTAGCATTATGGCAGTGGAGGCACATTCTAAGGTTCCAGAGCATGCAGTTGTTGCACTCTCCGGAACCCTAGAATCAGTGCTGCCACACCACTTCCTGCCAGTGTGTACCAGGCCAAACTTTCTTTTACTCTCCTTCATTTCCCTCATTCTATCCTTCTTTCCTTTATTCCTTCTTTCAACCTTCTCTATACCTAACCTTCCTTCTTTTCCTTCTTCTCTCCTAATTCCCTCCTTACCCCTTATTGTTTTTGGATTCTGTATTTAAAGTCTCGTTTTACACCTCATATTATCTTTGCCTTCTTCTTAATTGTTCTTCCTCCCTTACTTTCCTTCCCATCCATTCTGTCTCTACATCTGAGAGAGAAATTTTGTGTGTGTGTGTGGGGGGGGGAGGTTAACATGTTTAACATGAGCACTGGTGGTGCAGTGGTTAAATGCCTGTACTGCAGCTACTCACTCAAAACCACAAGGTTGCGAGTTCAAGACCAGCTAAAGGGCTCAAGCTTGACTCAGGCTTGCATCCTTCCGAGGTCACTAAAATGAGTACCCAGATTGTTGGGGGCAAATTAGCTTACAGTTATAAACTGTTTAGACACTGCTTAGGCGGTATGAAGCGGTATATAAATGATGCTTGTTTTGTAATGTATTGCATTTTCTTTTCTTTTACTAATTGCATGTTCTGTTTGCAATAAGGATCCATCACTGCAATAACTACAGTGAATGTATCAACATTACATGCTTATATCATTTTGGTACCCCTTTAACCACCATCGCTCCATTCTAAATAATTGCTGGACTTGTAGTTTGATGAAATATCCTACTATAGTTCAAGGGAGTGCATTACAGCTGTCTGGCAGTGAATTCTAATAACCTCAGAAAACTACAAATCTCAGTGGAACCTTGGCAGATAAAATGGCATCACAATAATATAATTGTATAGTACAGATGTACTCAGAAACACTGCACAAATTTGCTCAAAAACTAGGCTTATAGCTTGGCTATGAAGCAGAGGCCCAACATTATGATCTGACCATTACTGAGCAGTTGCTAATGGCCTCAGTCCTCAGGAGATCTGTCCTGACACTGAGCCACAACTTAATACAGCCACTTAGAGCTAGCATTTCTCTCAGTACTGAAGCTCTTTGGATTGTGTTTGGCAATCCTCAATGTAATCTCCCCCAGAGTGATGCTACACTGGGACCCCTAAAGACATTGCAAGGAGATTTTGCATGTAGGGATGTGTGCATGTGTGCCAACCCAAGGATCTCACAAGTTAATGGTTTTTCTGTAGACCCTGCTAAGCCACCAGAATGGATATGTTATGAAAACATGGCCTCTTTTTAGTGTTTCAGATAAACAACATTTATCCCCCCCCTTTTTTTTCTTTCCTGTAGTATTTCCATTTCTTTTCTTCCTTCCCTTTCTTTCTTGCTTTTGCTCCAATAAAGCTGGTTTTCTTTGTTCATCTTAATGCCTCCCATAATATACAAATGTGTAATATCATACTGAGGATTATGTCTTGAGCTGTCACATGCACATAAAGGAGATAGTATGAAGAAAGTTGGCTTGTTCTGCAGAAGTTAACTGAAGACAACTTTTTAAAAAATTATTCAGTCTCTAAATTGTTTCATCTGCTGATACTTGTTAGTGCTGTACAGAACATTTCTATTTATTTTCAGAAATTGTGTGTGAGAGAGGGGAGATAAAAGAGCGAGATGGTGGAATGCTGAGGGGTCTTTCATGTACTCTTTTAAACTTTTAAAACACCCCATTTGTGCATTTAGTAGTACGGTCTTCCAGCACACATGGTAATAAAGTACATGACTCAGAAGAGAGAAGCCTAATGTAATAGAGACTGTGAACACTGCCTCAAAATAAGCATACATGCTTCCATAAGAAAAGATCAAGAATACACTTCTTGTTTTGAAGAATGAAATTTGTGTGCATTAAACAATTTCACGGGTGTTCTCCTGGAAGCTCCGGGTGATCCTGGAAGCATCCAAAAAGACAATTCACTCTCCTTTTTTTGGCAGCAAAAAGGCAGTCCATGGAATCAGAAGGGGGCAAAGGGAAAAGGGGGAAGATCCTTAGAAGGCCAGATACATCCTCAGAGCTGCATGCTGTCTGCCCTTGCTTTGCCCTATAAAATTTACACAATTTATGCAGTTTACATAAGTTGCACAAACATTCTCACAAATGCAAAAATTATCTCCAGAAACTGAGAGGAAATTATGTTGGAGGTGAAGGGAAGAAATTGTGTAGCTTCTTGTTACTGCACACACAAGAAATAAACCAAGCAATGATTTACATTCAAAATTGGGTGTATCTTTTAACAAGTTCTACAAATGTAAAAATGCTTCTGGAAATGTAACCAAAATGGTTTGCAAAATAATAATTAAAAAAAATTAAAACTTTTATTTATATCCTGCTTTTTATGAAAACAATCAAAGCGGCATACAACATTGACAATGACAATCCTATGTGCTGATGACAGATGCTAGATAGAGGAGTAGCTATGAGAGGAAAACAAAATGAAGACCTCACCCCGTAAGCATTTTGACCCCCTCCCCTAAGTTTTCCTTTAGTTCCCAAATTTATAGCACTAGGACTCTTATATTTGCTGTGTTTGCATTTTAAACTGTACACCCTTTCTCTGGATGCCTAGAATCTGCTTTTAAATGGTCAACTGAAGTTTTAAGTTACTGAAATTGCTACAAATCTGGGGAGTGAAAGAAAATTTCATTAAAGGATCATAAGTCTTATTTGAGATGCAATACCCTATTTCCCCCAGCCCCATATCTATACCCCCAAAGTAACCGTATGACTGTTTTTTTAAAGGCTTAATTTCCTTCAACCACTTGTACCACAGCCCCTGCCTCCCCATGGGGAAAAAAAATTTCAATTCTTGCTTTCCTCTGTAAAAGGGCTAGAAAAGAAAATCAGTGCTTCTTATACAATACACTGCAATGGTCTAGATTGGATAGGAACAGCCCTGATTAATCCTCTGCCATCTGCCAGCTGTGTTTAAAATGTCCCAGCTTCTCTGTCCTCCTTCTACTTTCCCCTTTCTCCTAGGTTTACTTCAGTTGCTGCAAACTGAGGTCTTGTCTGCACTGGCCCTACATACACTGAGTCAGGAGCATTATGTCCAGAACTGGCCCTGGATTGACCATGATGGTGATTATGTGCACTGAGCCTCAACCGGTGCAGCAATGCAGCATTGTCTACATGGGCCAGAAGGGCTGATACCGCATCAGCATGATTGGCCCATTTCCATCCTCTGTCCCAGGAGCTGTGGCTGCTGCTTCTATACTTATAGGAGCTCCATGGACAAGCCATCCAGCATGATGTCACCTCTCCTGAGGGTTGGTTAGCCAATGCAACCAATGAGATGAGAGGGTATTATTATTATTAAGCTTTATTTATATAGCGCTGTAAATTTACACAGCACTGTACATACAATCTTTTAATTAGACGGTTCTCTGCCCTCGGGCTTACAATCTAAGAAGACATGACACAAAAGGGGAAAGGAGTGGAGGATGGAGCCAGATGCCTTCTGGGAAGGGCTCAGTTCCTTTGGGGAGGCCTGATAGGATTGGCCCACCCCCTCTCTCCCTCAGAAGCCAGGATGGAGCCAGATGCCTTCTGGGAAGGGCTCAGTTCCTTTGGGGAGGCCCCCTCAAATAACATGGTTAGGGGCTCTGGAGAGTGCAGCTATGTGTTGAGGGGTCTCTCTACCTTCTTTTCTCATTAGTTGCATGGGTGAGCCTACCCTCAGGACAAGAAATGGTGTGCTGTGTGGCCCCTTCATGGAGCCCCTGCAGATATGAAGCAGGAACTGTGATTCCAGAACAGGCCATCCCCTTTCTCTGCACTGCTCAGTGTGGTGAACAGAGAT
>NC_056523.1:317263526-317350486 GCF_019175285.1 Sceloporus undulatus | reverse complement strand
AGGGCATTGCCTGACATGTAAACAGTGGGCCAACCCAATATGCCCCTCATCTAGCTGTTCACATACCACAAAAGCCCACACTAACCCTAGGTTTAAAGGAAAACCGTGACTCTGCCAACTTTGGGACAAAACAGGCTTAACAGGGAAGATCTATGGTATTTCACCAGAAATTGCTGTGCATCATGCAATCCGGCAGCACTGGCATTGAAGTGAGAAGAGGAATTTTTGCCTGTGCTGATAAAAGGTAGTTTGCATTCAGTGAACTCAGTGAGGGGCAAAGTGAAGAGGAGAGGAGCAGAATCTTCCCATTCTCAAGAGATCCAGGCAAAAGCAAACTGTTGCAACATCTCCTAGCATGTCTGTACTTCTGCAGTAGTAACGTTTTGTCATCCTGACCACATATTGATTTTACTTGGCCACATTTGGCTTGACATGTTGGGAAGTATGTTATATAGGAAGAGAAACATTGTTATCCCAATGGATAACATTAGGAAAAGCACTAAACCCTTCAGGTTAGACTGGTTTTAAAAGCACAAGAGCAGTCATGGTGTGTTTATGTGAGCAACCCCCCCCCCCCCCCCGATCCAATGACTGTCCTGCAGAATGACCAGAGATTAGGTTGACATTAAAATGCTGTCACAGTACACTGTTGGATGAATCACATTGCTCTACATTATTTAAGTAAATATTCAAGTGAATAAACAATGCTGAGAATCCTTGGGATTCACTTTTGCAGGTGAGGCTAAGGTTGTTCTGCCTATACATCTTCCCTTACTAGTCTAGAGGAAGTTTAAACTGCTCCCCGCCCCCGCCTTTCAGAGCTTTTTATAAGCATAATTTCTTTTAGCACTGAATTATCCATTCTTTGGCAATTTTGGTGAGCTTTCTTGCTTTCTTTTCCACTAAAGTGATTGTTGTCAGAAGGAATGACAGCCACTTTAATCTTCAATTCACCAGTACAAATCTGATGTAATTTCATTAAGTGAAACAGATTTGTTCCAGATTTAAATTAATGTAACTCCCTATGAAGTACCAATAGATAAAAAATTGAGACAGCTGCTCACCTACTGATGCAGAACCAGGCATTAAATAAGATCTGAAACATTTGGGGGTTTATTTTCATCTCTTCTGCTCATTAAAAACATAAGTCATCCAAACTACCAGAGGTGAAATAGGCTTGTTGCTTTGTCTTTTACTCATGAAAGAACTCTCTCTCTATCTCTCTCTGTCTGTATATATTATTATACATCTAATGAAAGCTGATACTCTGTGTGTGTGCGTGCATATGCGAGTTATGCATCTATATTTATTGACAATAGGTTCTCTGTAAAGGAATATTTAAGGAGGAATATGACTGTAATTCTGTTGATTAGTCCAAATCAGAGTGGAATTCTTAAATTAATTGCTGAATAGTGAATCAACACATATTGACTCAATGGCTCTACTCTAGTAAGCACTAATAGGGTTGTCAGTTTATGACCGTCCCAGGGCCTGAGGTTTCCAGGCCAAAACCTGATATGAAGGGATGCCCCCTGGTAATGTCATTTAAGTGTTCTGCATTAAGTAACAACCATGGGATGGGGGAGAACAAAAGTAAAAACATATTTTCTTCTTTGAAAATAAAGACAAAAATCTTAGCTAAGGGGTCTGTTCTGATGTGTTGAAATGAAATAATTTTATTTTTTCTCACTGTCTCAGGGAGATGGAAGAAGGAACATTTAACTCAAAGCTGAAACAGACCAGCTTCAAGTGGTGGCTTGATGCCACCTCTTTGAATGCCAGGTTGGGGCCACAACAACCGCATGCCACGGCCCCAACTCAGTTGTTTGCTGGTGCAAAAAGAAGCAGCAGAAAGCCACTTTTTTGCATCAGCAAAACCCCAGCTTTCCCACCACCTTCACAGCTTTACGGCACTCCTGCACCATATGGTTTCTAAACATCATGCTGGTGGAGTGCCACAAAGCTGTCCCCATGTGGTTGGGTGGGCGGCTTTACAATGGCTTCCTGCTGGATGGGGGCATGCATTTTTTTAAATGACATGGCCCCAAGCTGCCGGGAAGCCACCACAAAGGGGCCCTCTGTCACCCCTCAGTCTGCTTGTGTTTAACTGGAAGGCAGGAGCAAAGCAGAGTAGAAGGGGAGCCCTGGCACAACCATGACTAGGATGGAAGGAGGAAACTAAGTAAATGCATAGATCCCTTAGAATGTCTTTTCAAGTTGCATCAACAAATGATTGAGCCTTGCAAATTTGTTGCAAGCATCTACTCTACTAGCTGATCTAGAGATTTGCATATAGCCCTTTCCTCTTGTCCAGAAATGAGCCTACCAAAACTGGAGAATTAGCACTCTTGTCTTCCACTATAAAATTGGTGACTTTGCAGTTTTGACTCCCATCCCAAGATGACCCATAAAAACTGGAGACTCAGGCCCAGGCCCTCTAAGTGAGTTTAGTAGGATTTAGCCCTATATATTTGCTCTGAAATAGCAAATCTGAAATGGTTGAAGTTCCAGTGGCTGCCATGGTTAAAGACACAACTCAGAAGAGTTACTTTTTAAAGCAGCAACTTCCAGAAGTTCCCATCCCCATTGGCCATGCTGACTGGGGAGTCTCAGATTTGTTGTCCAGAAAAATAGCCTTTCCAAACTGTTTAAGACAGAGCATATAAAATGTTGCAGACCAGTTACGAAGAGGACTCTGCCTTGTTTCTCAGACTGCCAGAGCTGTAAAGCAATCCTTTTGCTCCATGGTTGTCACTACCAATCTAGGTAGACAGAGCTGGGATTCATATTCCAACATTTAGTCTCAGTTTAAAACATCTTTGTGGAGTCCCGTTGGTGATGGTGCATTACTTTTTAAGGCCTATGAGCTTAGGAGCCATTCTGTTATAATCTTAACTGCAGAGGTGAGAGAGACATTTGCAACATTTGCTGAAATACCTTAATTTGTAAATGTCAGAGAGAAACATAAAACAAAACAAAAAAACATATTAAACATCATAAACATTATGGCGGGTTTGTGTAATGTGCAGTGCACACTTAACAGCACCTAATTTTGATCCAATATGTTCTGTAGAAATACCAAGCTGTGTATGATGGGAGATGGGTTATGTATTGTGCTTCTTTTTATGAGATGCTGAATTATGCCATTTGTTTGTGGCATATCTACACATCCAATTACTTGAATTCCATTAAGGATTTTGCTAGAAAATACAGGGAACAGTACTGGGATGCATACAAATTCATGTTTATGAATGATGTGTTCTAAGGTCTTTTCTATTTTATTTCTTTTTGAAATCACGTGTCAGAATCAGCTCCAGGTTTGACAAGTCCATGACAAAATGCCCCGGTAGATCCAGGCTTCCCTCATGTCACAGCAGGTAGTAGTTGCCATTCTATGATAAGTCTTGGCTTATTTTGGAACTGCCAGTTTGATTTCTCATAATGCACTGAAGGTGTGTTGAAGCATTGTGGGGAATTAATAATGACTGGTCTAAATGATAGACATCAACACAGCAATAGACTTTGCCAGGATTTTGGGATCTTTCCTTTTCAGCTTCCCTTAGCTATATAGTGATCTGTAGATCAAGAGAAGTAATACTGCCACTATATTCTGCTTTGGTCAGGCCCCACCTGGAATACTGTGTCCAGTTCTGGGCACCACAATTCATAAAGGACATTGAGAAACTGGAGTGTGTCCAAAGGAGGGCGATTAAAATGGTGAACGACTTAGGGAGCTGGGGATGTTTAGCCTGGAGAAGAGAAGGTTAAGGGGTGATATGATAGCCCTGTTTAAATTCTTGAAGGGATGTCATATTGAGGAGGGAGCAAGCTTGTTTTCTGCTGTTCCAGAGAACAGGACCTGGAACAATGGATGCAAGCTACAGGAAAAGAGATTCCGCCTCAACATTAGGAGGAACTTCCTGACAGTAAGGGCTGTTCGACAGTAGAACACAGTCGGAGTATAGTGGAGTCTCCTCCTTGGAAGTCTATAAACAGAGGCTGGATGGCCCTCTGTCGGGGATGCTTTGATTTAGATTTCCTGCATGGCAGGGGGTTGGACTGGATGGCCCTTGTGGTCTTTTCCAACTATACGATTCTATGTTTCTAGGCCAAGGCAGTATGGTGGTTAGGAAAGACAGAATCTTGTTCCTTTCCAAACCCTTGCAGGAAAGTCTGTCCTAGAATCCTAGATTCATAGAACTGGAAGAGACCATAAGGGCCATCAAATCCAACCCCCTGCCATGCAGGAACACAGAATCAAAGCATCCTCAACAGATGGTTACCTAGCCTCTGTTTAAAAACCTACAAAGAAGGGGGTTTCACCACACTCTGAGAGTGGAGTCTTCCTCTGGATTAACTGGAGAGAGTGAATGAGGATGAGAAAGTGAAATTGTTGTGGTCGTCCCAAGCACCTTTAACTACATGTATGCAAGGATCAAGAGTCAATAACTGTTAGATGTTTGTGGAGTATGTAAATTAAATGTTTGGTGCTTGTTATGTTTGAGAGGTTGAGCACACAGGGATGCAACAGAAAGTTTTCACAAATTCAAATTATATTATTGACTTGATTAGGAAAATTCTTAACTTCAGTGAAAAAAAGAACAATTAAAAACCCTTTCTCTCTATGGCCTCTTTTCACAAACATTTTTTAAAGTTAATTTAAAAAAATATCTCAGGGCACCTTCCATAACAAAGATGACCAAAGTCAGACACACAATCAAATGCTAAAACTGAACACCAACCAGAAAGTCAAAACTAAATAAAAATAAAAATGCAGCATTAATGTTATGCTCAGATTTTACTGCCACGTGTCATGAAGATCTTTTGAATCATTTTGAATCCTAGCCTGAATATAATGGCTGGGGACAATGCTCTGATCCTGACAAAATCCATTGCTTTATGACATCCTAGCAGATGGGTAAAAACATGGGAGCTCAAGTCCATAAGGGCAGTAACACTGTCCAAGGGCAGTAACACGTACCTGCTTGTATCAGCATGCCCACAGGCACACACTGCCATTGACTAATCTGAGGCAGGACAATCTATGGGAGATCTAGTCCACAGATGGCTAACATGCCAATATGGCAGGCCCACTGTACTACCTCATATGCTGGAACTGGAGATTATTCTAGTAGCTATTGCTCACCAAATTTAATTTTAAGGGTATGCTTTGGACAGGGAAATTAAAATCTCTTATTATCTCATCTGCATTGCTTCTCAATGGAAGCCATTGGACCTTATCAGATATAGGCAAAACATCGTCCAAACGTGGCAGAAATGTCGTGGAAGCGCCAGGGTTGTCATTATCTGTGGCGCTTCTAAAGTGTAACTGAGACTTCCTGCTATGTTTTAATCATGGAATTGTTCACAGGATATCCCGTTATTCAGAAAATGACTTCTCCTTTCATGTTTGGATGACGTTTGGATGACGTTTCGCCCTGTGTCTGATAAGGTCCATTGTCTTTTCAAATGCACCCAATTATCACAAAATAGCAAAATATCTACTTTGTGCAAATGAATTAAAAATAAGAATTTTTAAGTGCAAATAGCCATAGAAAATAGTGGAGAAATGCCTGTACTCTCTCATTCAGGAAAAATCTACTGAAATTATTCATTTTTGCATTTGAGAATGAAATAAGGAAGGTTTACATCTCTATTCCCTGCCCCTGCTTTTTCTGAAACTTGGCAGTCCTATCCACTCAAAGTAGCAACTATCCCTGCAAATTTCATCCAATTATACCCAAAGAAACAGGGGGAGTGGTAGCAGTTGCTTGTAGCAATTAATAAATATATAAAGATAGCAGAAAATCTTTGTGCCTATTATTTTGACATTTATTGGGAACAATCTCTTCATAAGGAGCTACTGTGCCTGAAAATTCCACCCAGTTCTCAAAAAGTGAACCAGTTACACCTTTTCATTGATTTCCAATAAGAGTTAACAGGATGCATAAGGTTTTGAATTTCTGCATCAAGATCTGGAAGACAGAGCTTCAAACTGGGCAGTTTCCAGATCAGACTGATTGAAATTGACTTGTTATTGATTACCAAACCGGATCATCTCTTTTTAAAAGCCTATCTCCATGAGAATTAATATTTATTTTAAAAAGGAAAGAAAGAGGGAATAAAATGATGTTTAATTTTTCATTGGACTGCTGAAGCCAATGGTAGATGTTTAGCAATGGAAATGATCTGTGAGGACCTCCAATTCAACCCCTGCTCAGAAGGCTATTTAACTTCTGTTTGTATACCTGTAATAAAGGTATTTCTCATACTCTCCAAAGAAATATTAGATTGTGGTCAAAATGAGGCAAGTAGGAAGAAGCCATAAGCTAGTATAGGCTGAAGGAGTTTGTTTTTGTCCAAGTCTACAGGGAACGGTCATATTCATACCTCTGCTTCCTGCTGAATTAAATGAGTGCAAGCTACTTTTTCATTGTGGCTGCAGCCACACTGCAGAAATAATCCATCTTGGCACCACTGTAAATGGCATGGATGAATACTATGGAATTCTGGGAATTGTAGTTTGTTGTAGCACCAGAGCTCTCTCTGAAGGAGAAGGCTACAAAATCTCAGAAATCTCACAGCACTGAGCCAGGGCCGTTAAGGTGGTGTCAACCTGGATTATTTCAGCAGTGTGGATGCAGCCTGTGAACTCATCTTGAAGTAAACTGAGAACAGAAGGGGAAAGTGGGCGGAGGAGACAGAAACTGGGACATTGTAAAAGTACCTGGGAAAACAGGGATGTGGAAGGATCAACTGAGGCAGTTCTTGCCAAATTGCACAGTTGGAAACTATTTATTTCATTTATTTAGAGTATTTATACCCGGCTCTTTAGCCTCAAAGGCTCATAGTAGTTTATGGATTGCTAATCTGACAGTTCCCTGCCCTTAGGTTTACAATCTAAAAAGATATGACCCAAAAGGAGAAGTGAATGGCAGTGGGGAAGAGAATCAAGTCCAGCAGGTATGGTCTCTTAGAATCATAGAATCATAGAATCGTAGAGTTGGAAGAGACCACAATGGCCATCCAGTCCAACCCCCTGCCATGCAGGAAATCCAAATCAAAGCATCCCTGACAGATGGCCATCCAGCCTCTGCTTAAAGACCTCCAAGGAAGGAGACTCCACTACACTCCGAGGGAGTTTGTTCCACTGTCAAACAGCCCTTACTGTCAGGAAGTTCCTCCTAATGTTGAGGTGGAATCTCTTTTCCTGCAGCTTGGATCTTGAGGCAGTCTGTTCCAGTGTCGGATTGCTCTTCCCCTATTAGGATGTTCCTCCTGATATTTAGACAATATCCATCTCTCTGAAATTTCTACCTATTAATTCTAGTCCTGCTTTCACCTCATGTTCCCTGTGCCCCAGTTGCGAGTAGATTTGCAAGGACACTTTGCTTTCCTTTTTCCCATACCAAGAAGCTGGGGCTCTGTTTAGTATTCCGAGGTTTGCGTCTTGACCTTCGATATAATTATTGACAGCTCTCTATTTCCTCCTTCCCATTCACAGCCTAGTCTGCTCCAGCTGCTGTGGCACATGTGTATATACATCAGTGTTGCCAGTGCATACTGATTGGCATTCATGCTTGAGTGTCTTTTTTATTTTCTCCTTGGCTGCTGGGTGCAGGCTGAGTAGCTGGGAAACTAAAGAGCTTCATCTATTAGGCGTGACAGATTTGTATTTAGCGGTAAATGCCTGACCTTGCTCAGGCTCCCTCATCCATTCCTATCGGTCCCCCTCCTCAGATGAAAGATTCTGCTTAACTCCGGTTTCCTGTCTGTTGCCTTGGAAACTTGGACTAAGCAACTCAGCTAAGAGAATAACTAATAAGAGGATATCTGTTTTAAGGATGTGAAGGAAATACTTTTTAAACAAAGTACTTCAACATTGTCTTGAAGTCTGGAAAGCTTTCTGAGGGAGGATTTTCAAGACACACATGGATACACACACACACACACACACACACACACACACACACACACAGAGTCCACTAGGAAATAGACTTCCATGGTACAAGATGCATAAGAAGCAAATGAAACTTGTGGAAGAATACCGCTTTGTTCATTTTGCAGTCTCCAGATTAGTGATTTTTTAAAACTAAAATACAGAACTGGTGATCCTCATCCCCAGTTTATTTCAACAGGATTTGCACACATCACAAGCTCCCTTTGAATTGAATCTTCTCTCCAAAAATATACTCTTGTTAGTGAAATGCTGTCTTTCTGGCTGAATGACAATGGCTAGAATCCTGTTGGTTTGTCTCAACCAGAGTCTATGTACAGTCTAATCTCGGTTTACACACCCTCGTTGTATGCAGATTCAAGTTTATGGAATGCACCCTCATTCAAATAAATGGGACTCCAGCATACACAAAATTTGCGTTACACGGGGGAATGGAAAGTAGTCTCATTCAGCCAGGTGTCTCCCATCCTATATCTGTGCATTTCATTTTTCCGCCCTAAGTGCAGTACCTTAAATTTCTCTGTGTTGAATTTCATTTTATTAGCTTTGGCCCAGCTTTCAAGTCTATTCAGGTCATTTTGAATTTGATCCTACCCTCTGGGGTATTAGCTACTCCTAATTTGGCGTCATCTGCAAATTTGATAACTATGCTCCGATACTATCATCCAAGTCATTAATAAAGATATTGAATAGCACTGGGCCCAGGACAGAACCCTGTGGCACCCCACTGGTCACTTCTCTCCAGGCAAGTTTTGTCATTGCCTTCCTCTGAAAAATAGTCTAGAGCACCTGGTAGTTCTTGGTGGTCCCCCATTCAGGTACTAACATGCCTAACCCTACTTAGCTTTCAAGATCAGACAGGATCGGTGTCTTTGGCCCTGTGTCAACACATACATGAATCTAACTGATTCAATGGCACCACCCTTGTCTTGGCTAATCATATAATTTAGGCCAATGATTGTAGAGGCTCAGTTTCCATGATATTTCTCAATTTAGGGAGATGCACATCAATGTAGTTTGCATTAGAAGATGTCCTCTCATTCCTGCATCTCTATCTGGTCCATGCTAAGTTTTTATGTATCTTCCCACACTTACATTTTTCATGAGAGAAAAGATTTTCTCTTTTGCATTTTTTTTCAGTATGCCATGTTCCAGATTATCCCACTAATGAGAGGCAAAATAATGTGGTAGGAGGTGGACAAGGCCTTCTCTGCTGTGGCACCGCAATTAAAGCACTGGAATGAAACTAATATTATCACCCTCCTCTTAAAGGCCTGAAAGATGCCATTGTTAGTGCCTTTCTACTACCAAGTAAAAGCATAGCTTTCCACTAAAGCCTTTTGGGCTTGACCCATCTCACCCAGATCTACATATGTGAATGGTTTTAAATAGTTTTACAGTATTCTAATTGGTTTTAAATAGTCTTGATTTAGCAGTTGTGGGGTATACTTCGGGACTGAGCATTCTTACTGTTTTAAATTGTTTCAAGCTGTTTAAATTGATTTCATTTTAGGCCATCCTAGCATTCTTTGATATAGGCAATTATTTTTTCATCATCATCTTCGTCATCATCTTGTGTACATGTTTAAAATTTTACTGATTGCTGGAATGCATGCCTTCATTTGGCTAAACTGTGCTCTGGCAGTGTTTTGTGCTTTACCGTACTTTTTAAATATGGCCATCCCTCCCCCCCTCCAAAGTATCAGAGCTATCCATGACAGTACAGGGAGTACAGATCAGACCAAGAAAAGCCTTTTGAACTCAGTTATGAAACTGTATTCTTCACATTAGTAAAAGATTAGCTTAGAATAGTGTTGCAACTGCAATCTTTTCTGAGTTGACCTGACATTCAGTAACCCATGCTTTAGTTGTGTGGTGTCTTGGATCCTACATGAGGCTACCCTTCAAGAGTGTCTAAGGGCTTATTTTGTGCATTTCAGTTGGTCAATAAAGGTACTATTCTTTTGTGGGTCTTGGATAAAAACTTGTTGTTATGTTCATTTGAATTTTTATGTGATTTTGAGCTTCTTTTGCCACAGAATGCAGCAGCAGAGATGCTAACTGATGTACACTATCAAGATCTCCTCTGATTCTGAAAAATTGGCATTTGTTGCCAGTTCTTTCTGGGCCCAAATCAAGACATTGCCTTTAATCTTAAAATATTAAACAGTTTGAGGCCTATGCCTAGGAGAGTGTATATCTTGTTATTAACATGTCTCAATATTAAGCTTTTCAGGAGAGGCCTTCTTAAGAATGCCATCACTAGTGGAAGCCCTCTTGATGAGTCTGTGGAGGAAGGTTTTCTGTGTTCGTCCCAGTTAATGGAATACACCCTCTTCCACCTCAGAGTTGCAGTTGTTTCCACATTGCTTTCGACATAATCTTTTAGACTAATTTGATATTTATTGATTACAGATTTTATGGTTAAGAGTTATAGGACCTAGAACTGGGAGTCTATGGTAGGAGGGTTACACCTTTCCTATCCTTGTTCTGTGAGCAGAATGTGCAGAGAGGAGGATGAATGAGCAGTGCTGATGAGAACATCTTGGCATGTTCTTGGCCATAACAAAAAACCCCCAAACATATTCAGCAACATTACAATAACATTTAAACAGCAATAAAAATACTAAGTTATAGTTCAGAAGTAGTACAAGCTGGTTCAAATATGTGCAGCTTCTTTAGAACTCTCAGAGTGCTCCAGGAAGCCTCTCAGAAGCACTTAAAATACAATTTCAAGAGAATCTTAGAATTATACAGCTGGAATACCCTAGCATTTGGCTCTCATCACAACAGAAAATGTGTTTGTTTGTTTGTTTGTTTGTTTATTATACTTTTTTGCTTATAGCCCCTCAGCCCACCAGGGGCTGCAATGTGGTGCATACCAAATAAAAGCATATATTAAAAGCCAATCAAAACAATATTTTAGAAACTATTTTAAAACACACACCCATATAAAACTGTCCAAGCCTGCTCTCTGGGGCTCCCTCCAAAAGCAGAGTCTAGATAACTGTTGATCCCACAGAGCTACTTTTTCCTCTAGCTGCCCACATATTTATTTGCTGGTGGAGGGTGTCAGATTCATTTTAATAATGTATGTAATGCCTCTGCTACTTTTCATGTAACTCTTCTGGCCATCTTCCTTTCCAGGCCTCAACATTTCTAGACATGGGCCAAGAATAATCCTCCTAAAAACAGTCTGAATTTGCCAGTTGCTAGTGAGGGAGGGCTTGCCATTTCTTTTATTTCTTTTATTTCAAAGAAAAATACCAACACATATTTTTGTATGCATTTTCCAGTTGGAAGTGTTCACAGACACATTTGTGCATGCATGTTCCCACTGAACCTGTTTTAAGAAATATATTCAGTATCTGTTCCACATATTTTCAAATATACGTTTGTCCTTGAATGATCTTTCCTTCTCAAAATGCATTGCAAGCCCCAAAAGAGATGCTCTTAAAAATATAGAAGCCTACAATTGCTTCCATTTATGTGTTTAGTCCACATAGATTACATGATGCATTTAGAAAACCAAGAACTTTATGAAGATAATTTTTCACATATCCGAAATATAAAGTGATACTGAACTAGTTGGGTTAGCAGCCTGAGTCAAGGTACATCAGCTGTATTGCACTGTTCATGCTGGATTTGGGCCATTTGGATTTGGCTGTTGCTACACTTCCCCTCCACTGCAATAATCACACATGACTTGCAGTAGTTTTGTACTATATTACTACTCTAAAGTTCAGAGGAAGCAAAGGAAAAGTTTTATTAGGAGAAAAAAAATTTTTTTTGAAGGAGTCAAGAGTGCATTTTCATGATGAGAACTAAAACTTAGTTCAAATACATCTCTCATTAATGCTGGGAGAAGAGAGTGCCTTGATACCAAAAAGGGGGGGGGGAATAAAAAGGCCAACTCAAGATACAAATGGTTAGTAGCATGAAAGAGCTACAAGTTGGCATTTGAGGTCAGTTCAGATACCTTTCAAGTTTAAAGAATCCAGGAAATCTCTCATATCCTGTGACTTCATTTTAGGGAAGTCAAGCTAAAACCTTTGTCGGAATGAAATAAGATGTGTTCTAATATATCTTCCCTGGAGTGACTTGCATTCTCCAATTGGAAGTTCTGAAACCTACTCTGAAGTCATTCTGGATTCAGGCTTGTCATTCTTGATGTTGGTGATCTTGTACCACCATGGCTTAAAAATAAGAGGAATTGCCTCACATACAGAAGGTCCCAGGTTCAATACCTGGTAGCCCCTATTTGGATCAAGTAGCAGTGAAGATGGTAGGAATGGTTTGTTGTTGTTATTGTTTTTGTTATGTGCTTTCAACTCTAATTTATGAGGACTCTATTGCAGAGTTTTGTTGGCAACATTTACAGTATTCAGAGGTGGTTTGTCATCCTTTAAGTCTGAGAGACTGTGATTTGTTTAAGGTTACCTGGTGGATTTCTATAGCTGAGTAGGATTTGTACCCTTGTCTTCCAGAGCCCTGGTCCAACAGGTAAAAATGTCAAAGATTCTGGAAGGTGATGAATAGTTTTGTTTGTATGTCTCTTGGGAAATATTTTATCCCACGTTTCAGGTGCTTTGAAGTTTAGAAGCAGTGTGTGCCATGAGAGTGAGGCTTTGATAGGGTCAAGTAGTTACTGGTGAATCATTGGCCCGTTATAGATGGGCCTAAAAGTGCACGCTCCACGCGTGCTAGGGTTAGGAAGCGGTGGCGCTTCCACACACCCCCAACCCTAGCACGCGCGGAGCACGCACAAAATGGCGGTGGCCATTCCACACGGCCGCCGCCATGACTACATCATGACCGCGCTGCCTCTAAACGGGGTGGCACGGTTGTGATGTAGTGGGGCCGCATGAGGGCGCCTAGTGCGCCCTTTCTACAGCCCCGGAAGGAGCTCTGTTTCGGAGCTCCTTCCAGCTTTGCATTGCTGGGCGCAGCCTTTAAATGGCTGCGCCCAGCGACGCAGAGGAGAAAGGGGCCGAGTGGCCCCTTTCTCCTCCTCCCCACCGCCATCGGGTGTCCTCAGGGCTTGAAGCCCCGAGGACACCCCTTTCCAGGCCGCGGGGAAGCGGCCTTTTGCAGCTTCCTCGTGGTCTGAAAAGCGGCGGATCGGGGCCTCAGAGGCTGCCGTTGTGGCAGCTGAGGCCCCGATACACCGGGGAAAGCAGCGCGTACAGGCCGCCCCAAAGGGGTGGTCTGTAACGCATCAGAGTGAGGAGAGATGTAGCAGCAAGGGCCCTGTCTACATGGATCAAATAAACCTGCCTCTCACCCAGCCTCTTGTTATGGAGACTGTATGACAAAGGGCCCAATCACCGAGTCTGACACAAACACCAGCCCATTCAGCCCAAAACCTGGGGAATATACCCCCTTATAACTGACTTAAATAAGTCTCTGATGCTCAGTATAGACCGCCTGAAAACAGTGGTCTGCTGGTGCTCATTTTAATTCCGGAGGGACGCCACAGCCGCTAGACCATACGACATCCCTCCAGAGTTAAAAGAACCTGTTTTTTCTGGGTTCTTTTACCAATGCCTGGGTTACATCGCAAGTGCACCAATGGCGCACATGTGACATAACGGAAGCACTGTGACATGCGTATGCTATGCATCCATTACATCAAAATGCCGGCGGTCATGTGGACAGGACACCGCCATCAGGCCACCACCATTGCATACTAGAGTTCCGGACTGTGTGGTTGCTGCGTGGTCTGGAACCATAGTATTGCCACCACCACGCCCTTTTCAGCCCATCTGTCTCAGGCCTGAGTTAACAGAGTTGACATCAATGGTGGTGAGAGAGCAACTGTCAAATCAGATGGGCAGTTAAGAACCTGCTGGATGGTGCTGAGGTGAAGTGAGCAACCGCTCCCAGATTATGGAATGGCCTGCCAGAGGAAATCCATCACATTACCATCTTAAACAGTTTTAAAAAAGCTGTTAAAACAGATCTCTTCCAGCAGGCCATTCCCAACTAGATCCCTAGCCACCAAAATTAAGCCCTGCTTGCTATACCCTGACTTGGCTGCACTTGCTGTTTGTTTGTTTGTTTCCCCTCACTCTCTGTTCCGCTGGGAAGAATCTGCTAGACTTTCTGCAGTGGACCCAGCAACCCTTTTCTCCAGCTGCTCCTAGACTCTGGAACGACCTGCCCAATGAGATCTGTCAGATTACCACCTTGGAAACTTTTAAGGCTATCAAGACGGATCTCTTCTGGCAGACCTTTCCAGGTTAGAAAATCCTTGTTGACCTACCTCCCCTCTCTTCCCCCTCCCATTATTCCCCATCTTTACCTTTTACTCTACCCGGTCTCGCTTGAAATTTTATCTCATTTTAATTGTTATTGTACACCATTGTTTTTAATCTCTTTTTTGGTTTAATCTCTTTTTAGCATTTATTATGTTTTTATGATGGTGGGAGGGATGGGGATCTTGGAACTTTTAATGCTTTTTTCTTTCAATTATATCTTGTTTTACTGCTGTAATCTGCTTGGATTCCTTGAGAGTAAGCAGAATATAAATAAATAAATTATTATTATTATTATTATTATTATTATTATTATTATTGTCCATTATTTTACATTGTATTTTATGCTGTGTTTTAACCATAACCTGTTTAATTATATTTTAAGGGGGGAATTTTGGAATGTGGGAATGTATGTTTTAATTGTATAAGATGCCCCAGTTGTGTTACACAGAGGGGTGGGATAAAAATAAATTTTATTGTTGCTGTTGCTGTTGTTGTTGTTGTTGTTAAGAAGAAGGCCTGAGGGGAGGAGCAAGGCCTCAGCCTTTGGGCTTGTCTCACTACTAGTCAGGGGCATCAGGTTGGGTTATTTTAATGTTTGGCTGACATGATGGTAATTTGATAAATTACCATCAAATTATGATGAAGACACCGATGAAGCTCCGAAAGCTTGCAACAAGTATATTGTGCATTTCAGTTGGCCATTAAAGGGTATCACTGATGGTTTTTTGTTTATATTTGTTAAATGGCCAACATAAGCTACCCCGTCATGATGGTAATTTGTAAGTGATACTGTAAGTTTGTATCTGGAGGACCAGTTTGTCCTCCATGTAGTAATCTTCTTTTTCTCTAATGTTCCTTTCTTTAGAATAAAACCTTTCCTTAAGTGCTGTGCCTCTTTTCACTCCTTTTTCACGAACCTTAGCTCAACTAGTTCCCTACTGGGTTAGCAATTACTGGTAGAAGTCCTAGCTATGTCCCAATGTGCTGCTATGGTGTAACTTGTTAATCATTGAGTTGGTGGTGGCAGCAAGTGGTTTTGGATAAAAGGTGGTCTCAAGGATATGTGCATGTTCACCTTGGTGAAGAGAAGCCTGAGGAGGTGGCATAATCATCCATTTTAAATATTTCAATGGCTGTCAAGGAGAGGAGGGCGCAGTTTTGTTCTTTGTTGCAGAGAATAGTTTTTAGTTACAGGACAGTAGATTTCAGTTGAATATTGGGAGGAACCTTTTGACAGTAAGACTTATTTGGCAATGGAACCAATTGCCTAGAGATGTGGTAGAGTCTTCTTCTCTGGATGTCTTCAAAAAGAGATTGGGCAGCTGTCTGCTTGGGATACTGTAGCTGGAGATCCTGCACTAAGCAAAGGGGTGGGCTCTCTGGCCTATGGGACCCCTTACAACTCTGGCCCAAAACATAGGGCTGGTGCAGTTGGTGGAGGTTTGATGCAGGTGCTTCAAGCCACTTTTTCCTGTCCATCTGTTTCACCCTTCTATGTTTCTATTTTAGTTTGGAGTAACCAAGACAATTTCAGCCATTGATAATGAGCTATAGATTAACTCTTTAAAAATCACTGTTTCCATACATTGGTATAAAGGGAAAAAATAGGCCTTTTCCATACCATAGTCCTCTCCCCCACAATAATCCATAATGATATTGCAAGTGCATCTAAATATGATAAGAAACAAAATTTGAGAGAAATTTAAAATTAAAATTAAAAATTAAAATTTCTTTCCTTCTTTTCAGATTTTGATGTTGGGATAGTTTCTGAAGTGCATTAAATTAAATTTTATACCTTGTTGATGCTCATTCAGCAAAATTACATTTGCCTGCCCAGTTCAGTATTATATTATATTTTCATTCAGTCTCCCACCATTTTTCTTTATAAAAAGATATAACAATGATAGACAATAGACAAAAGAAAAGAAAAGAATAAAACCCAGTGTTTCCAAGAGCCTTCCTGTGACCACTTCAGCTTTGTTTCCTTCAAGCTGAAGGTCTGATTGAGTCAGAACACCTTTGTACAAATATTTACTACAAATTTCAAGGGGTTTTCTACCTTATTTTCTTTAATAACAAAACCACAGCATAATAATATCAGCATTGAAAATATGAACTGATGCAATAGTGATTCATTGTGGAAAATGTCAAGTACCTAAACACAGGAGGAGTAAGCCTGTCTGACCCACTTCTGTCTAGGGTGGTTTCAGAGGTGTTAGTATTTCCTGCTGCGTGGTGTCTTTAGCAATCCCTTCCTGAGGAATCATGTAGAATTGAGTTGCCTGAAAAGACTTAGCATATAGTGGGACTCACTGGCCACTATGGCTGGTTGGTTTATTGATTGCAAAGTCCATTGTACAATGGGGAGGATTACTCAGTTCATTGACTCAGAAATAAGTATGAATTTCAGTCTGTGGGGTGGTTATGTTTGAAGTACTATGTGCAGCTTTGATTGTTCCATTGTAAAAATTGCTCTTCCAGTGCTAGGAAAGATGGTAGGCTATTTCAGTTCTAGAAGAGGGAAGAGAAATTATTGAGGAATAATAACACCTTTGGTTGTTCAAAGATCAGGGGATTTTATTTATTTATTTATTTACTTACTTACTTATTTATAGTTTTAAATAATGAGCCCAGGCTGAGAGGTTGTGTGACAGAGGTTTATAAACAATGGTCTAAATGTTGGAGTGACTAAGCTGAAGGCTGTAGTCACTATTTCCAGTCTTCAATCTTCACATAAACTTCATTCCTTCATCCACCTCAACATATCCACAATGTTTTCCCAATGGGAATTTGTATGATGCTAGATGGAGTCACAGACACCTCTGGACATCAAACTATTAATCAAGGTAAATTTTTCCCCAATCTATATTTCCTATCTTTTAGGAAAGGCCAGTGAGAGAGAGCCTGGTAACGTGATGGTGATGGGAGATGTTCAAAATACCTTGAAGAAGAGGCAATTCAAGCATTTCCAGACAGTGTTGTACAACATCATCTTCAACTACTTGCTTTTTCCTATGGGAAGGGTGGGCAACTATCAAGCATTGGGACCACATTGCCCTTCTGTGATCATCCGTTCCCAATGTGTATCACACTGTAAATAATTACAAAAAAAAAATTATCCAGCTCCAACCACCTCACAATGGCCCCTAGGGTTTATGGTTGGCAATTTTGTCATGTTTTCACCCAGTGAGCTGAATTAGGGGGAGACTTTTAAAAAAACCTGGAAGTGATCTGGAAGTCAATTTCATTTCTTATTTGAAGAAAGTCTCCTCTTGGCTCCCAAAACAACCCAGGTGCATCTGCACTGTTGAAACAACGCAGTTTGGCACCACTTTAAGTGCTATAGCTCCATCCTGTGAAATCCTGGGATTTGTACTTTTACACAGCCTTTAGCCTTCTCTGTCAAAGTGTTCTGGTGCCTCACAAAACTACAATTCCAGGATTCTGTAAGATGGAGCCATGGCAATTACAGTGGTGTTAAACGACATTGTCTATACAGTGTAGATGCACACCAAACATGGCAATGCTCCCTCTAGGGCTTCCAAGTAAGTGCTGGAGACCACTGGAGGTGCTGGGAGGCTCTGGTGAACCTCAACCACAGCCTTAGGGGGACTGAAATTTCCCAGCTCTGTTCTATGAGAAGTTGGTTATCACCACTATATGCAGGCACCCAAAGAATCTTCAGACAGTAATGCCCATGTTTCTCCATGTCTTTCCTGTTCTGGATGAAGAATGTCTGTTTTGAACCATGAATGGGGAAGAGCTTGGCCATGCATGGTTCCTTGCTCAGCATATTTACCAGAGGTAGCATCAGCCTCACCCAAGGGAGCATGAGTGAGCAGGTAATCTCTCATATTAGAACAACAAGTAACCCAGTGAAGTAGATTGAATCTAGGTTTGGGATACAATCTTTTGGGCCAGGTATTAGTGCATTTTTGGTATTCGATTTCACAGGATGTGGGACTATAGCTAAAAAGAAGTTTGCTAGGAGATCCACAATCAGATGTCTAGAAAATGTCATTAGTTTTGACCAAAAAAAAAAAAAAGAGTTGTAACAAGTTCCTGAGTCCCCATGACAGGAGAGCTCCATATCTTCTGAAGCAAGATCCTACTCTGAAGATGAGGTACAGTTGGGTACTTTCTGAAATAACCTAAGATGTACTGACCCATTTTCTAAAGTGCCAAAGTAAGATTTCAACTCAACCTTGCCTTTAGTGCCCCACTGTAGTTTGCAGCATTAGAACTTTAGAGAACTAAACAAGAAAGTATTTCAGCGTTTCAGAAGTACATAATATGAAATTTGTAATGGCCTTTAAATGAAATGTGTTCTCTTTCTTTTACTAAAAAAAAGTATTTTCTATAGACATAGGTGTTGAAAGGCAGAAACCTGAAAAATCTCATCTGTTTTATTTCCCTTGATGGCACTTTATAAAGGAAGTCATACAATGTCATCTTAACCTTGACAGTGTACTACGGGCAGACACAGGGGCAGCCACGGCAGCCACCCTTTAGCAATTTTATCGCTGTATTGGTCACACTCTAGCCTTCCTTAATACCAGATATTCACAGATATTTGTTCCAGTAATTCAGCTTCATTATAGGCATCTTGAACCAAATCAAGTTGTGTGTATGACTCCTAGAGATGCTTTTAGTGATTCAGGAAAGTGGCAACAAACTAATTTGATCGTACTACCTTCCCCCCACTCCCATTCAGCCACACATATAAAAAATACTGGTTTTGTTTTTATTCAAAAGGGGCTTGAGATAGTTGTTGGATGCCACGTTTTTGGAGAAGAAAACAAGATGGTTGTTTGAAATACTTTCCCAACAAACTTGCAGTGGAGGAAAAAAATATAGGTGGGGAAGAAGAAGCTCCAACAAAAGCAGTGCTTTTCAGGTTAATATCCAAAATAAGAATCTAATATTTAGAAACATTCCCCTCAGATCTGTACTTGAGGAGCCTGTACATGTAAAGATGAACTTGATTCAGATTGTTTCAATTCAAAACATGGGCTTAGGGAGGAAATCAACAGTTGGCTAAAATAACCTTTTGCCTCTGTTGTTCATTTGATTCATTTTCCCCCCTTCATTTTGTTCATGTTTTTCACTATTGCTGTCTACTTGAAGTCCTGGTAATTGTAGCAATGTAGTCCTGTTTGGCACCGTATTTGACCCACAATCCACCTAAGTGAGGACAAGAAGTA
Organism: Sceloporus undulatus; assembly: GCF_019175285.1. NCBI lineage: Eukaryota > Metazoa > Chordata > Lepidosauria > Squamata > Phrynosomatidae > Sceloporus > Sceloporus undulatus. Next base: position 317,331,065 of record NC_056523.1, on the reverse strand, counting down.
TGCTTTTCTACTCAGATTGGTTTTCAGGTTGTATGCCAAGTCCCATTATTCCTCATTTCTATAGTCTTAAATGCTTTGAGATTCAGGGACTATACAGATTGCCCTTAAGGGGCGGCATGTAGCCGCCCCTTTCCTGGCTGAATTGGGGTTGCGGCAACCTAATGGCCCTGATCCAGCCTCTGGAGAGCACAAAAAGGAGCTGCAAAAAGTGACTCCTTTTTCCATCCTCCAAGGGGCGCCTTAGCTGTGGTGACACGGCTTTATGATACCCCTTTGGCACTGCATCATGTGGATGCAGTGCCAGAGGTGCGTCATGATGGCACACCCCATCTGGACCGGTGTGCACCAAAATGTCCAGCATGAGGACGCTGCACCCTGACTCCACCCACAGGCTGGTGCTTTCTGCCAGTCTGTGATTTCAAGGATCTTCTGCATGAACTGCTGAAACACTGATATTACCATCATTGATCTTTCTCTGTGTTATGACCAAAGAGAAACTCCTTTTATTTGTGCCTTCCAATTCTGGAATATTTTATGTACGGTGGATTGCCAGTCACCAAATCCAAACTCAGGATTGCATTGTGAGAAAATGATAGTTTTCTGATATACAATGTGACATTTCTCTGCCTACTATCATCCCCTATGTCCCAAGCTTCCCACCCACCCCATGACAGAAATTTGTAGGGCTGCTTTCTCTGCTGGAAATAGCAGGGAGAACTAGCAATATACTTTTGTAATCTTGCATTCCTTGAGGTTTTACAAGTGTTCATATGTCCATGTGATGTTTAGCTATATTCTTTGTTGAATGATAATAAGTATCACACATTACTTGCCCTTGCTTCTTTTGAGCTTTCACTTGTTTACTAGCCAAAGTAAGGAGCTTTATGAAAGCTTAGAAATGCCTTATTTTCTCTTACTCGCACTAGTCTGTCTCTCAGCTCTTTGTCATTCATCCTTTCTCTTTAGCTCCATGGGTGTTCTCTTTTAGGATTAACTAAATGTGAAAGGAGTGTAAGAAACTAATTATTGCTTTGTCTGGGTAAAAAAGTGATGAGTCTCACTCAGCCTTCTGTATGTTTTCAGTGTAATTGCAAAGCTTAATTTTCCAGGGTTTTTTGGTTCATGTGGAAAGTCTCTACACATGCAGAAGTGTTTCTGCTGCTGGCTCACTGTTGTTCACATGAGCAAAGTGAAAACAGGGGATAGCATGCAGTATATCTTGCAAGTTTAATTCACCTTGAAAAAGCCCTGAATAGGGCTTTTCTCACCATACTTTCTATCCTTTAGGCCTCATACAGCCTTTCCCTCTGTTGACTTTCCCTATCCCACCCTTCCTAAAGAGCAAGATTTTCATCTCACGGTCACTTCTACAAAAGTTTGAAGAAACGTTAAGAGCCCTGCAGACTGAAGCATCACAAAGCAGTCCCTACAGGCCCTGTGGAGACAAGAATATCCCAGGCCTGTCTGCAGCCTGCAAATGTGAAAGACATTCACCAAAGGTTATCTTGCAGGCTTCAGAAGGCTTTTAATGAACTAAAATTAATTAATCAATTTGAATACCAAAATAACTTCAGGATGAGTTTTGCGAAGTATCCATGCAAAGCTTCAGGTGTCTCAGCTGCATGGTCTTTGAACTATATTGGAGACAAATGGGTCACATTCTCCTTTATTATCATGTGCTCGTTCTTGCTCCCTGCATAATTTGAAGAAGACAGTATGAAATTATGGTTAGCTTTTTTAAAAATTATTTATATTCATTTACTTATTGGCATAGGCTGTGCACCAGCATATTCATCTCTGGTGGCGCAGTGGTTAAATGCCTGTACCACAGCCATTCACTCAAAACCACAAGGTTGCGAGTTCAAGACCAGCAAAAGGGCCCAAGCTCAACTCAGGCTTGCCTCCTTCCGAGGTCGCTAAAATGAGTACCCAGACTGTTGGGGGCAAATTAGCTTACTTGCTAATTAGCTTACTTGCTGTTCACCGCTATGATCTTTGGAATAGCGGTATATAAATAAAACAAATTATTATTATTATTATCTCACCTCTGCCTGTGGGAGCAACCAAATAAAGATGAATGCAATTTGCTGTTGTTGTGTGCCTTCCAGTCATTTCCAAATTAGGCTACCCTAAGGCAAACCTATCACATGGCTTTCTTGGCAAAATTTGTTTAGGGGTTTTTGCCTTTACCTTCTTCTGAGACTGAGAGTGTGACCTGCCAAAGGTTACTCAGTGGGTTTCCATGGCTGAGCAGGGATTTGAGCCCTGGTCTCCAGAGTCATAGCCTGATGCTTAAACCACTATACAAAACTGGCTCTCTGCACTGTCCTGCAATTTGATATGATATAAATCCAAGTACCAGCATGGTGTGGTGGTCTGAGTGTTTGACTAGGATTTTTGAAGACCAGGGTTTGATTTCCTACTCCATCATGGAAACCCATTGGTTGACCCTGGGCAAATTACACACTCTCAGCCTCAGAGAAGGCAATGACAAAACCACTCAAATCAACTCTTACAAAGAAAACTCCATGATAGTTTTGTCTTAAGTTTCCCTTAAATCTGCAATGATTTGAAGACACAACAACAATAATAACTACTACAATCCAACTGTTAGTCTCATCTAGTGTAGACATACTGAATTACACAGGAATGTGATAAATGAAGATTTACATAAATACCTTTGGTTCAGTGGATCTGGTTTAGTTTGAACTAATAATTGGATTTAGACCCAGGTATGCATGCGAGCTCTTAAATTCTGAAAACACTTGAAACTTCTGTTATCACTCTTCCATCTGCTTAATATTATCATGTTTAAAAGCTGTAAAATGCTTCCTTCAGTAACCTCTACCTTTTCTGTCTATGGTAATCATGCTATAAATACATATGCACAAAACATTGTCTGTGACATTTCCATGGTTCTTCCCTGTCATCATATTACATTAATCCCACTAAAGCAGATTATTTCTAATAAATCTCATAAATTATCACAGATTGTGTTCATGGTATATAAATTCCAAACATTTATTTAACAAGCAAAGAAAGTTATTTCATTCAAGCAAAAACCCTATACTCACTTATCAAAGAGTGATCCCCATTGAACTGTGAATAGATATGTACAGGATTGTCCTTGTAATGTGGAATCTTATATAAATAACATAATGTTGTTGACATCATTCACAAATTTTAAATAGCTGCTACCCAATATATTTCCCTCAGGGCCAATGAAAGAAATCCTTTTACCTTTTTGTTCCATATTACTGCATGTATGTCATCATCCTGTATATGCACACTTCTCAGTCATACACAGGTTGGTGCTGTCTGATCAAATGTAATGCATTTTTTGGCAATTTATATATATTATATTTCTCATCAGTCACTGACAATTTGTATTCTAGCACTCCTACTCTCTGTCATCAGACTAGACTGAGAGAATTATCCTGGTGTAACCACTGTTTCAATGTACTCTTTGGTTTACTCTCAAGTTCTGCCTCAGGCAGTTTGTCTGCCTGATATATCACCCTGATGACCTGAGAGAGAAAGCCGAAATAGCACATTGTCAAAGCTGCTACTTTGCATTTGGAGACTTTTGCCTTTTGTTTCATTTCACAGAAAGAGATGTTATTTATTTATTTATTTTAGTTTTTTATCTCAGTGAAATAACATATTGGCTGAATTTTTGTTGGTGATATGGGCAACCCAAGCTATATGGCTTAGGCCCAGGCTATATAAAATCTTGTATCTCACCATATGAGACTGTCTAGGGCCTGAAATCATCCAGAGAAGCCTTCTCTCAGTCCTACTATTTTCATAGTCATGGTTTTTACAGACACAAGATAGAGCCTTCTCAGTGACTACTCTTAAACTCAAGTATACCCCTCCCAGAAAGGCCACAATGGCTCATCCTCTGCTGTCCTTCCGTCAGCATGCAAAAAGCTTTTTATTCCAATTATAATAATAAAAAATAAAATTTATTTTTATCTCGCTTCTCCAGTTAGATTGAAGTGGCTAATAATAAAACCAATAGACTTTTTAAACAGGAGCTTTATAATGAATGCGCTTTTAAGAGTATGCTGCATTTCTTTAAACCAAACTATTTTTTTTTTTTGCTTTTTATCTTTTTTATTTTAAATCAAATATTTTAAATTCATTTAAATTGCTCTTAAATTGTCCTTCAAAAAGTGTCTTACATTGCTTTAACATTGTCTGTATCCGCACTGTAGAAATAATGGAGATTAACCGCTTTAACTGCCATAGAATCATAGAATCATAGAATCGTAGAGTTGGAAGAGACCACTAGGGCCATCCAGTCCAACCCCCTGCCATGCAGGAAATCCAAATCAAAGCATCCCTGACAGATGGCCATCCAGCCTCTGTTTAAAAACCTCCAAGGAAGGAGACTCTATCACCCTCCGAGGGAGTGCATTCCACTGTCGAACAGCCCTTACTGTCAGGAAGTTCCTCCTAATGTTCAGGTGGAATCTCTTTTCCTGTAGCCTGCATCCATTGTTCCGGGTCCTGTTCTCTGGAGCAGCAGAAAACAAGCTTGCTCCCTCTTCAATATGACATCCTTTCAAATATTTAAACAGGGCTATCATATCACCTCTTAACCTTCTTTTCTCCAGGCTAAACATCCCCAGCTCCCTAAGTCGTTCCTCATAGGGCATGGTTTCCAGACCCTTCACCATTTTTGTCGCCCTCCTTTGGACACGCTCCAGTTTCTCAATGTCCTTTCTGAATTGTGGTGCCCAGAACTGGACACAATATTCTAGGTGGGGCCTGACCAGAGCAGAATACAGTGGCACTATTACTTCTCTTGATCTAGACACTATACTTCTATTGATGCAGCCTAAAATAGCATTGGCCTTTTTAGCTGCCGCATCACACTGTTCACTCATGTTCAATTTGTGGTCTACTTGGACTCCTAAATCCCTTTCACACGTAGTTTCATTCAGCCAGGTGTCCCCCATCCTATATCTGTGCATTTTATTTTTCCGCCCTAAGTGCAATACCTTACATTTCTCTGTGTTGAATTTCATTTTGTTAGTTTTGGTCCAGCTTTCTAGTCTATTCAGGTCATTTTGAATCTTGATCCTGTCCTCTGGGGTATTAGCTATTCCCCCTAATTTGGTGTCATCTGCAAATTTGATAAGTATGCTCCCAATTCTGTCATCCAGGTCATTGATAAAGATGTCGAATAGCACTGGGCCCAGGAAAGAGCCCTGTGGGACCCCACTGGTCACTTCTCTCCAGGATGAAAAGGAGCCATTGTTGAGCACCCTTTGGGTTCGGCCGGTCAACCAATTACAGATCCATGTAACAGTTCCTTTGTCTAGCCCACATTTTACAAGCTTGTTTGCAAGTATGTCATGGGAAACCTTGTCAAAGGCCTTAGTGAAATCAAGATATACTATATCCACAGCATTCCCTTCATTTACCAAGCTGGTAATTTTATCAAAGAAAGAGATTAGGTTTGTCTGGCATGACTTGTTTCTCTGAAACCCATGTTGACTTTTTGTGATTATGGCATTGCCTTCTAGATGTTCACAGACTCTCTGTTTAATGATCTGCTCCAGAATCTTTCCTGGTATTGATGTCAGACTAACTGGACGATAATTGTTGGGATCCTCTTTTTTCCCCTTTTTGAAGATGGGGACAACGTTTGCCCTCCTCCAGTCTGCTGGGATTTCTCCTGTTTTTCAGGAGTTCTCAAAGATTATTGCCAATGGCTCTGATATTACATTTGCCAGTTCTTTTAATACTCTTGGATGTAGTTCATCAGGTCCTGGAGACTTATATTCCTTTAGATTGATCAGGTATTCCTGTACTATCTCTTTACTTATTCTGTGCAGAATTTCCCCTATTCTGTCCTCTGTTCCATTATCCTCAGGTTGAGCACCCTTTGCCTTTTCTGAGAAGACTGAGGCAAAGAAGGTGTTGAGTAATTCTGCCTTTTCTCTGTCTTCTGTTAGCATTTTGCCATCTTCTCCACGCAGTGGCCCTACCGTTTCCTTCTTCTTCCTTTTGCTGCAGACATATCCAAAAAAAAGCCCTTTTTATTGTTCTTAACCTCTCTAGCAAGCCTGAGTTCATTCTGCGCTTTAGCTTTTATGACTTTACCCCTACACATGCCTGCTATTTCTTTGAATTCCTTTTTCGTGATTTCCCCCTTTTTCCATTTCTTATACATGTTCTGTTTCAAACTTAGCTCAGTTGAAAGTTCCTTAGTCATCCATCCGGGTTTCTTGAGACACCTCCCGTTTTTCTTTCTCACTGGAACTGTTTGAAATTGTGCCTTCAGTATCTCTCTTTTGAGAAACTCTCACCCATCCTGAACTCCTTTATCTTTTAGTATTTCTGACCATGGAATCGTCCTCAATACTTCTCTAAGTTTACTGAAATTCGCTCTCCTAAAGTCTAGGATGTGTGTCTGACTATGCCTGGCTTCTCCTTTCCACTGTATTACAAACTCCAGGAGAACATGGTCACTTCCACCTAATGATCCCACCACTTGCACCCCATTAACCAAGTCATCCTTGTTGGTTAGGATCAGATCTAAAATAGCTGACCCCCTTGTTGCCTCTTCCACCTTTTGGACCATGAAATTGTCTTCCTGGCAAGTGAGGAATTTGCTAGGCTTTGAGGATTTTGCTGAGTTTGACTTCCAGCAAATATCAGGATAGTTGAAGTCGCCCATCACTACTACATCTCTCTTTTCTGACTGTGTGGTCATCTGTTCTAGAAAGATATCATCCAATTCCTCAGTCTGACTTGGGGGTCTGTAGTAGACTCCCACCGTAACATCCTTGTTGTTTCTCTCCCCTTTGATTCTTATCCAGATGCTCTCCACCTGGCTTCCATGACTGATGTCCAGGATCTCTTCACTGGTGTAAATATCTTTGACATATAGTGCTATTCCTCCTCCTTTCCTGTTTGGCCTACTTCTCTTAATAAGGTTATACCCCTCTATTTCCACATTCCAATCATGAGACTCATCCCACCAGGTTTCAGTGATGCCTATTATATCATATTTGCTTTGTTGTACTAGGAGTTCGAGTTCATCTTGCTTATTTCCCATGCTCTGTGCATTAGTGTAGAGACATCGCAGACCATGGTTCCCTTTTACTTGCTGCCTGTGCAAGTTTTTTTGCCTCCCACTGTTGGGTCCTTGCACTGTTTGCCTTGTTTCCTCTGTGTCAGTTTGACTATTTTCGCCATCCCTTTCGCCTTCCTTAATATTGTCTCCCTTCCCCTCGGAACTCAGTTTAAAGCTCTCCTGATCAAGTTCTTGAGACTGTTGGCAAAAACATTTCTTCCAACTGGCGTGAGATGCAACCCGTCTGTTGCAAGAAGTCCCTCCTCATGGAACCGCAGCCCATGATCGAAGAATCCAAATCCTTCTCGGCGGCACCATCTGCGAAGCCAGTTGTTCACATCTGCTATTTTCCTCTCCCTTCCTGGACCATGCCCTTCAACTGGCAGAAGAGACGAGATGACAACCTGTACATCCATTTCTTTCAGCTTCCTACCAAGCGCCTCATAATCCCTTTTGATGTTCTGAAGGCTGTGTCTTGCAGTATCATTAGTTCCCACTTGGACCAAAAGGAATGGGTATTGGTCAGTAGGCTTGACCAGTCTTGTCAGCCTCTCTGTCACATCATGGATCTTTGCACCTGGAAGACAACACACCTCTCGAGACATCTTGTCAGGCCTACAAATCACTGCTTCTGTACCCCTCAGCAAGGAGTCCCCCACTACGACCACACGCCTCCTCCGAGGCTTAGCAGCAACTGTTCCCTCGGGTGGGACTCTCAGGCTCCCCTGCTCTGTCCCTGAAGTCTGTCCATGCTGCTCTTCTTCATCCTCCTTGATAAGGGAAAGAGCTTCGAATCGATTCTCTAGCTGCAAGCTCCCAGAACAATTCCTTCTTGGCTTACTTCTCTTTGTGACATTCCTCCAGCTGTCTGCCTCCTCTGTTAGGCAAGTGACCTCTTCCACCCTAGCATCTTCGTCTGCGTGGTACTCATCCAAGATGGTTAGCTCTATTGTGTCCAGGAAATCCTCTTGTTCCCTAATATGCTGAAGTGTAGCTACTCTGGACTCCAGCTGCTGCACTTTCTCATCCAAGAGTGCTACCAACTTGCACTTGGTGCATGTGAAGTTCTCCACTTCTGTAGGCAAGAAGAGAAACATCCCACAAGAGTTGCAGGTGACTGCAGCAGATCCCTCGTTGTCCATACTGCAAAATCTTTAGTAATGAGTATAACAGTCAATCTACTGGGAATACTTCTTTAAAGGAATGTACTGGCTGCTATCTTACACTTAAAGGGAAGGTTCTGTTTCAATATCTGATTTTAACCTGATGCCACTTGAGCAGAGTTGTTGAGTTAAAGAAAACTAAAATTCTGGAAGTTGGTATATAAAGCTAGTCTGCTAGCTCCGCCCCCTTGTGACTCACAGATGTGACTCACAGAAGCTCCTCCCCTTCAGCAACGAGCACACGGTCTCAAGCACACGGTCTCAAAATGGCTGCCAAGCAGCTTCTCTCCTTCTCCTCTCTCTGGCCGGACTGCTCTGGAAGGCTCTAGAAGTTGGTATATAAAGCTAGTCTGCTAGCTCCGCCCCCTTGTGACTCACAGATGTGACTCACAGAAGCTCCTCCCATGGTTCATTGCTATGGAATTCAGGGATTTGTAGTTTTTTGTGGCACCAGAGCTTGCTGACAGGGAAAACTAAATATCTTGCAGAACTATAAATCCATCAATTCCTTAGAATTGAACCATGGCAGTGAAAAAGATGTCAATTTGCATTATTTTTGCAGTGCAGATTGTGAATAAGATATTTCTGTTTGAATATGCATCTTTTGCCTTTTTAGCTGCATTGTCCTTATTTTAAATTGTAACCCACTTTCCTTGAATCTCCATCAACAATATACTGGTTTAAACTATTGCAAAGCAAAGTATTATCTAAAGCAGATGACTTGGTTTTGAATAGAAAATTTCAATTCTTTAGGGGACCAGACAACTTTTTCAAATGCTCCACTTGAAGAACATTGCTCCATATATCATGGAAACAAGATTAAGATAGGGATGGAAAGAATATTGGAAATATTTGATAATGTATGCAAAATGCTTTTCTCCAATGCCAGAAAACCCTGAGAAAGAGATTTCTAGTCTGATAAGAATATTCACAATTCAGGACTTATTCAGTGCAAAATTCATATGGGGGGGGGGAGAGATTGCCCCCTTGTCAGAACCTGAAACAATATTTTGTACAGAAATATTATTTTCTGTGCCAAAAACATTGCTCCCTGAACAGAAAATCTTTTCTGTGCATTTTTGTTGTTGCAGATTTTGCATATAATATTTCTTAAAACAGTTCTCTGTCTTTTGAAGATTTTCTCACAGCAGGAAGAAAATTGCTAAAAGTACTTGTTGCTTCTTTTAAGAACAAGATTAGCAAAGAATCATGTTCCTAGAGTAAGCATATGAAACTGAGTGCTGATCAGATAGAAAATGAAAGCAGACAGACAGCTCTCAACCATGAGTTGACCGAATGGTTAAACCGTAATAAATTTAATTCATGCATGCTGAATTGAATAATCTGTGTGAAATGACTTAAAATATTAAGAAAAAAATAGTATAAATGGAAGATCTTATACACAGCTTGGAAACATTCTTCCATTAGCCATAGTACTTGGGGGATCTTGAGGACTGTAGTTCAAAAAAGTAACTCATTAACACTCTGACATTATTATAGAATTAAATTGTTTCAGCACCAACCATTTTTCTGCAACTCAAAAAACAAAATGAGCCAACACAGTTTAAGTTACAAAAAAATCTTCAAGGTTTGTATTATCTCTCATGGCAAAACTTTTTTTAAAAAATCCTTACATAATGTAATCCTGCAGTGAAAATAAGAAGGCTGCGTCTTTATTCTGTCTTCCCAAATATATCTTTTTAGATTGTGGTTATTATGTACCACTGAGGCTCAGTGTTTCATAAATAAGGCAAGAACACTGAGTTGCATCCTTTGGTAAAGCATAGCAAGAGGGCAGTGATTAACTGGATGCTTCCTTGATTTGTCTTGCCAGGTTTTCTCCCTAATAACTGATTTATGGAATCAATTCAAAAACACGTGATTCTTTTCTCTCCATGACATGGGCTCCCAAACGTCTGAAAATGAAACATATGTTAAAAAATAATATTAAAAATTAATCTAAAATTCAAAGGCGCGTAAGGCTTTGGAAGTACTTTGTATGAAATGATATGTGGAAATTCAAGGCTGAAACAGCATAAAAGCTGATATACACTTCCTTTTATCTACTTCAAATATTCATATAATATCAAACCACTTTCAATTGCTGACTTTATTCTATGAAGTAATGTCATCACGGATAAACTGATCTGTTTACATAGTGTGGAAGTGAAAGATGGCTTATTCTATTATTTCATAAGAGGATTGGAGCAATATTGCTGCTATCCCTCTTATGCTCCCAGCAACATATTTTATGTTCCTGAGGTATCTTAGACTAGTAGGTGTCCCAGTGTCATCATGGGAAATCACACTTCTATGGATTCTGTGATGCATAAAAGTGTCAAAGCATACATGAAAATGTACATGGTAAAAAACATATATCATAGAATCATAGAGTTGGAAGAGACCATAAGGGCCATCCAGTCCAACCCCCTGCCATGCAGGAAATCACAATCAAAGCATCACTGACAGATGGCCATCCAGCCTCTGTTTGAAGACCTCTAAGGAAGGAGACTCCACTACACTTCGAAGGAGTTTGTTCCTTACTGTCAGGAAGTTCCTCCTAATGTTGAAGTGGAATCTCTTTCCCTGCAGCTTGCATCCATTGCTCCGGGTCCTAGTCTCTGGAGCAGCAGAAAACAAGCTTGCTCTCTCCTCAATATGACATCCCTTCAAATATTTAAACAGGACTATCATATCACCTCTTAACCTTCTCTTCTCCAGGCTAAACATATATGAAAAGAAGGATGGAAGAAATTAGGAATTAGGAAATCAAAATTGATGGAATTACCTATACCTTCTAAGAGTGTATGAAACCCATTTTATTTCAATTGAATGGGTTTCCATTTTGTTTCTGTGTCCAACCTGAAGAGCCTGAAAGGGCCAAAAAGCTCTAAGTAATTTAAAGGACCTCTTGCATCCTTGTGAACCACATAGGCCTCTTGAGGGACCATCATCAAGAAGAGTTGAACTGAGAAAATCTTATGGGAGACCTCTGGAGCCAAATTGTATAGTGTCATTAACATTTTGAAATAATGGCAGCTGGTGGCTTATATGTCAGTGTGGCAATAAATCCACTCCAGGTTTCAGTATGAATTTTGGCTATTTATGGTAATGAACCTACTCTCCAAAATAGCTTCAACAGCTCCTTTAAAGTTCAGACTAAGCTCCCAAGCAGATCCATCACTATCTGTAACATGGAATCCTCCAGCCATGAGTGTTTTGGAGCTCTGAGTTACTCAGAATACAAAGGCATAAAGATAGGAGGAAGGAATATCAACAGTCTAAGATAAGTGGATGACACCATACTACTAGTAGAAAATATCATGGGTTTGGAACAATTACTAAGGAAGTTAAAAGAAGAAAGTTCAAAGGCAACCTAAATGATGAATATGATGATGGTAGTACAGTGGTTAAATGCCTTTACTGCAGCCACTCACTCTGCAATACTAGTTCAATACTAGCAAAAGAGCTCAAGCTCAACTCAGGCTTGCATCCTTCTGAGGAGGTCGCTAAAATGAGTACCCAGATTGTTGAGGGCAATTAGCTTACACTTTGTAAACCGCTTAAGGAGTGCTTAAGTGCACTGATAAGCGGTATAGAAATGTACTTGCTATTGCTATTGCTATATAAAGAAAACAAAAATAATGACCATGAACATAGATACATTCAACCTAGACAATGAAGAAATCAAAAATAATTTCCATGCCTTTGATCAAACCTCAGTCATGAAGGAGACTGCAGTCAAGGAATCAGAAAAAGATCAGGAATGGAAAGGGCAGCTATGAAAAAACTGGAAAAGATCCTAAAGCATAAAAAATATACAACTGAGCGCTTAAGTCAGAATCATCATACAGGCCATTAGAATCCCCATTACAATGTATGGATGTGAGAGCTGGGCAGTGAAATCAACTCATTTGAGATATGGTACTGGAAAAGTGTGCTGAGGAAACCATGGATGGCCAAAAAAACAAGTAGATCCTTTAACAGATCAAGCCTGAACTCTCCCTTGAAGCCAAGATGATCAAGTTGAAGCTATTGTCCTTTGGTCACATCATGAGAAGGCACAACTCATTGGAAAAGACAAAAATGCTAGGAGTTTTAGCAGGATATAGAAAGAAAGGGAGACTGCATGTTAGATGGATAGAGGTCAAGGGTATGAATTTGCAGGACCTAAGCGGAGCAGTGGAAGACAGGGAGTCTTGGAAATGTGTCATCTGCAGGGTTGCTATGAGTCGGTATCAACTCCAAGATGATTAACAACAATTGTTAAATGTTCCAGAAAAAGGAAGCTTTCTCCTTTCACTTAGATAAATATATGATACTGAAATATTGTTGCTTCTGTGAAGTCGAAGGCTTTCATGGCTGGCATCCATAGTTTTGTGTGGGTTTTTCGGACTATGTGGCCATGTTCTAGAAAAGTTTATTCCTGATGTTTTGCCAGTATCTGTAGCTGGCATCTTCAGAGAATGCTAACCTGGAAGACAGTGAGTATATATCACACAGGGTCACACAATGTGTGTGTGTGTGTGTAGACACACACACACACACACACACACTTCCAGATTAGCATTCTCTGAAGATGCCAGCCACAGATGCCGGTGAAACATCAGGAATAAACTCTTCTAGAAAATGGCCACATAGCCCGAAAAACCCACAAAAAACTATTGTTGCTTCTTTTTTTTTTCCCCAAGAAGGAGGACTTTTGATTGAAAGGGGGCAAGAGAGGTCAAGCCTTGCTCTGTCCCTTCAAACTGAAGGAGTGGCTTATTTACATGCTGATCAGATCTGCTGTACTGAATTGCTTCTATACAAAATGATGTGGGCCTTCAAATCACTCTGAATAGACAAGACCAGAGCTATAGCTTCCCGTAGGCTTCTCAGTTTGATTACATTTATGGTTGGATTCACAAAATTTCTTTGGGAAAAAGAGAGAAAGAGGCAGAGAGATTGAGGGAGCTCATTTATTTAGGACCAAATAATACACTTGAAGAGATTTTCATATACCTGATGAGGAAAGAAATGTGTAACCAAATGCAATTATTATCTTGAACTATGAAAGCTCAGAGCCATTGTGATAACCACAACCAGCGTAGACGCTACTGTGGATATGATGAAAGAGCCTGTTGGAAATGAACACGGCATTTCTCATTTAGCTCAGACATTGTCTGACTTTCCCAAACTCCCAGAATCAAATAAACTTTGAAAGATCTACAGTTTTGTAACTGAACCTTCTTAATTGTCAGATCCAGATGAATATGTGGAGAGAGGGCAGGAGAACGCAGAGAGAAAACTAGGATACTTTCCTAAGAACACTTGAAGAATCCATATCAGTAATTTTTGTGGGTTTTTCAGGCTATATGGCCATGTTCTAGAAAAGTTTATTCCTGACATTTCACCAGCATCTGTGGCTGGCATCTTTAGATCTTCTTTGATCTTCAGATCTTCTCTGAAGATGCCAGCCACAGATGCTGGTGAAACATCAGGAATAAACTCTTCTAGAACATGCCCACATAGCCTGGAAAACCAACAAAAAATGATGGATGCCAGCCATGAAAGCCTTTGACTTCACAGTTCATATCAGGTTTCATAAAGGGTTGGATACAATGATGCATCAGCAAGTGAACACTAAATTACCAACCCTTAACTTGCCATCCTTTACAGTGCTTAGAAGGAATGGATTGCTGGTGCAAGCAGAGTGGAAGAAGAGAATCCATTTTACTCTCTCTGGAGGATTGTATGGAATTTGAGTTGAAATATGGATTTTTACAAATGAGAAACTGTGCTCTATATGGACTGATAGATTCCATACATAGTTGGTCAAAACTGCACATAAAACTGATAGCTATCTCATTCTATACATATTCAATGCTGCACCTGCTATTGTTTCATACCCATCTTCATTCTTGGTAGAAGGTCATGTCTTCTTACTATGGGCCTGAAACAGACAGGCCAAAAGAACTGGCTTTGGGATGATCCAGGGGCATGGTGTTCAGATGCCCCCGGGTCATGCCGCAACTGCCTAAGGTGGCCCAAACCCGGCTGCAAAACGAGTGCAAAAAAGCACTCTTTTCTGGTGATCCATTGCAGACTACAGTGGCAACTGTCCTCAGAACCACATTGTCTGGTTGTCGTGGTCCTGCACCAAACAGGGAGTGTCTGTAGCTTGAGTAGCTGGTCTGCTTGATCCCTTGGTCTTGCTTTGTGATGTTTTATTTGAGACATTATTTTGTGTTACAGAGATTTTAGTAGTAAAAAAAAAAGCTTGCTAGTCACATATTCCTGTATTTATTCCATTAATTAATGTCAAACATGCAAATACTAATCCCTTGCAGTAGTTTGCCATTTTTTCTCACCTGCATGTACATTAGTGGGAAAGACTCCTTCATCAGGATTTCGGAGACAGTTCCCAAGCAGATCCCAAATGTAATGAATTTTCACTCAAGTTGTTTCTGAGTAGGTAAAGAATTGAGGAAAAGATCAGTTCTGTCACCAGGCAAGTAACTGATGCTTGGAGCAAATACTTGCTACTACTGATGGAAATGGTGGGGATAAAAAAAAGCCCTGAAAGCTACAAGAGACATGTCTCAAGATGCTCAAAATTGATTGTTTTATAAATAGAAATGTTTCATGTATTTTGGCCTCTGCTTACTCTGAAAGTCAGTAAATGGTCTGAGATTTCCTGGTTCAAAAATATCTGCACTTTGATTCTAAATAACCATCTGAAGATGGCCTTAAGACTTCATACAGGCTGAAATGTAACTGTTTCTTGAACAAATAAAACAATAATATTTTGAGCATTTTGAGTTCTGTGTCTTTCTTCTTCTATGGATTCCATTGGATACTCCAAAGTTTCTGCTTCTTTTGAGGACTAGTAAAGTACATGAGGATGCGTGCTCTTTGGTATCAATAACATGATTAAAAGATAAATGATTGTTAGGTGTACAAACCTCATAAAAGCCTTAGGAATCCACCATTGGTCAGCTTGGGGTTTTGGACTTTATCTAAACATCTGGTCTAAAGTTTGCCACAGCATTCATTTCCTTCTGTTCATTCCCATATTTTCTCTTTCTTTTATATTACCAATTGTGCCAATTGATAAAACAGTACAAACTAGAATCCTGACAGGTTTATGCAGCTATCTTAACCATCCCATGATTTCTTTGCCCATGCAGTCTCTAATCATTGATTCCCAGTATAGATCAGGCTGTTTCTAGAGTTAATGCTAGAAATTCTCAATTTCTGAATGGAGAGGAGGGATGCTAGTGAGTTCATGGAACTTACACATCTGACTGGATTCTGTGGACATAGATCAGATCAAGCTTGTACTTCTCATATGATCAAAATATTGTATATTTATAAAATACAATTAACTAAAAAATCAAGAACAACAGTATAAGTAGAATGTGTACTATCAGGCTGATCTGATTCAGTGGGAATTTTGTGTTCTTAATAATAGTGTAATTGAATGACATGGAATGGGCAATCTAACATCTCTGCTAGGGATGCAATTTATCACTAATTTTTGTTCTCAAAAGAAGAAATTAGTATTTTCAGTCATTTTCTTCTCACTGCAAGACTACCCAGTTCCTTAAGATTATTTGCACTTTGGGATTTATTGTGTACAAAACTCACATGTGATTTTTTTTTCTGCAGAGAACAAGATTTTTTTTGCACAGAAAATAATATATATAAGCAGAAACATGACATTCTATGCAGAAATGCTGTAGCTGGTAATTTAGTCTGCTCAAAAGTCACATGGGATTATTATTATTATTATTATTATTATTATTATTATTATTTGCTACAGAAAACAGTTATTTCTGTATGAAAATGTCTTTTCCTACTCAAACAAATGCTGTGTTGTGCTTTGAAAAAAAAAAAGTCGCATATTGTCAGAGAATAAGTCCTGAATGGCAAAGGTTCTAATCAGTCCAGGATTCTTCTCATCAGGTTCCCCCACATTGGGAAAACACACACATTTTTAACATTTTTTTTTATAAAAAAGATATATTCTCATATCCTTTCCTTCCCAACCTCTTGCTTAGCTTTGTCACATATTTATGTCAGCAGAGGCATACATTTAGGGACAGTTCTGGCCAGTGGTTTTCATGTCAGTGATCTAGTGAATCAGCTCTGGGTTTTATTTCAGTTTTCCAAGATATGAAACCTTTTAGTCGGGCATAAAGATAAGCTTGGTTTCACTGCATTCATGACATGAAAGCCACCAACCAGCATTCTTTTGCACTTTAGGTGTCAACACACTTTCTTTGTATCAAGCTTGGTCTGTCTTCAGTCTTTCTGGATTCTCTTCAGTGGTAGCTCCAGATATACTGCATTGCAATAATTCATATGTGTAGGGTATGCGGCATGATCAGTGCATGGATAACTCTTCCCAGTCTCCCCATCCATGGAGGATTCTAGTTTGTAAATCAGCCAAAGCTGATCAAAACCACTCTGTGTCACTGAGACTTCAGGTGTCAGAGATGGATTTTTGAGCATCTACACTCTATGAAGCTGCTTCTGCCTAGGAAATGCAGTCTTTTTTAAATCAGGATAAATTAACTGGATAAATGCAGCACCTACTAACAAAGCCTCCATCTTTCTGGATTAAATCTCCATTTATCGACCGTACTCCAGCTACTAGTTCAGAGGAATAGCCACTGCCCTAGCTGCATTTGGTGAAAATGAAGGATAAAGCTTAGAATCATGTGTATATTGTATCAGTTAGTAAATCTTTTCTTATTTCATTACTGCTTGTGGGAACAAAAAACAGTCAAAAGGTTTCTCCCTGCCAAGCAATATTGTGAAAGTTTGCTTTATTTTTAACTCTTAAAAAAAATTCGTGGTCAATTTTGCAAAATGAAAAGAAAAGAAAGATAATGATAATTCGGTTTTGTGTTGCTTCATACAGAACATAGCATTTTGCACCAAATGCAATGATTTTAGCTGAGGAAACCCCCTCAAGTGCTGGTATTCTGTTTTCATACAGGGGCAAACATGTCTTAACAATTGACTCCCCCCATTGAGTGTCTCAGTGTGCTGAGAATGAGAAAAAAGAAGACGCAAATGCTCTTTTGATCCAGATACACCTCACTCTGTCTCTTTGGATATCCTGCCATTCTGGTTGCATGACTATTTTTAAAAAGTATAAGGGACACAAGAGCAACCAAGGCCCAGTCCACAACAATGCCAAAGTTCAACTGGTCCACATAGTTAGGATTGTCCCTAAGTTCCTGTGGTTGACCAGCAACCCCTTAAGATGTAAACTACCTTTAAGAAAACAGCTTCAAAAGTATTTTTTTTATTTATTTATTTCATTTTATGTCATCTTTCTCCCAAAAAGGGACCCAAGGTGGCTCACAAGATGAAAGCCCTTTAAAAATAATTTATAAAGCACAAAACAACCTAGTTAAAACAGTATAAAATTAAGATTAAAATCATACAAAAGTTATAAAACATAATCTAAAACACATACTCCTTATCAAAGCCACCCTGTCATGATTTTAAAAAGCCTGCCTGAATAAAAATATTCAGGCCAATAGGGAGGGGGCCATACTAGCCTCCTGCAGAAGGGGGTTCCAGAGAGTAGGAGCAGCCACCAAGAAGTCTCTCTCCCATGTCCTTACTAAGTGAGTCTGGGATGGTGGCGGGCACAAGAGAATGCCTTTTCCTGATGATCCTACGGCTCTAGTAGGTACAAACACAATAACAAACCAGTCAACCAACCTACGTACAAAATCAACTGTTAGCTTGAATAATTGAGTTTCATCTACTCAACTAAAACCACCCAAAAATGTGGACCTAAAAACTCATTGGTAGTCCCAACTACAGTAGATTCACTGAATCAATTGCCAAGTCAACACTTGTGTAAATCCTAGTTGTCCAGCAAGACGACTTAAGCTACTATCATCTAAAATACAAATTCCCCGTAAACATGTAGATAACAGTATCAACATTCATATCACTTCAGTGACCCAGAGAGCACATCTTAAGTCAAGGTGAGGGAAAAAAAATAAATCAATGTATCTTTTTTTCTAATTAATTTTCATTGAATTTTTACAATAAAGCACATAAAGTCTGTAGAACAATGACAAAAAACAACAGCAACAATTAACTACAAGGGCCAACAGTATGTATTTGATGAATAGTCATTCTGCAGCAGAATTAGAGAATTAGTTCTCATCAAGAGCTTGTCAAGTTGTAGAGTGTCCATCCAAAGATCCGTCTGTGAAGTAGGAGATTGGATCCAGTCAGAGTGTTGATTAACATAGTCAATAAAAATCATCCAGTCTTCTTGAAATGTGTCAGACCTTTTGTGGCCAATGCAAAACCTTGTCATAGCAGACAGTTTTCCCATCAACTACATACCCCAAATTCTAGTCCATCAGTTCAGAATGGAGAGGTCACCTGACTTTCCACATTTGGCTACTTCTGGAAGCAGTAATGAGAAAAATGATCAGTTTCCTATGTTTCAAGTTAGAATTACCTTTAACAAATATAGAAAGCAAAAGCAAAATTAAACAGAAATTTGATAGAGAACTGCATCTCTGAATTTTCTCACTTTAGGACATTCAATTCATATATGAATATAAGAGCCTCTAATTTACAACCCCTCCAGCAGATCTGGAGAAAGAGTTTTAACCATTTTAGATAGTGTTACAGGTGTGAGATACCATCTGTAGATTGTTTTCAAAGGATTCTCCATCACAGATGCTGAAGGGGATTTGTATAGGGGTGAAGACCAAATATGAGCCCATGCAGTGTCTGAAATCATGGTTTTCAATTCTGCTTGCCAAATAAGTGGGTATATTGGCCTTCCCCATAAGTGTGTTCCAGGAAATGTTAGTAGATAACTGCCACCATCCGTTCAGTATGTGATGTGGTGTTCAAACAAAAGTTTTTTTAAAAAAGGAGTGCAGACATGGGGATTCTCCTGCTGAGGCTAGATGTGATGCAAAGGAAACAATTTGGTGGACTTGAAGCCAAGTAATGTTAGCTTGTTGTAGAGAAATTTTTATGGTGGTGGTGCTGGTCTTTGGTAATCCACCAAAGAACAGGTGTAAGGTGCCCTAGAGTCCATGTCTTTTCAGTAACCTTATTAGTGGGAACCGATAATCTAAGTGAGAAAGAGAATGCAAAATAAGGGGGTTAATGGGAGGGGGGGTCTGGAGCTAGTATGTGTTTCTGTTTATGTCAAATGAGTAGGGAGCTAGGTAAAAATGGATTAGATTAACCCCACTAAGTTTCTTTTTTGAAGTTCTGGTGTAACGGCAACCGTGAATTCATGGGGGGGGGGGGGTGGGGGGGGTGGGGGTTGGGGGGGGGGTGGGAACTTTTCCCATATTATAAAACTTCTAGATTTACCACTGTCTTGGAAGTGATATGTCTATTGGATTGGGAAATCTAGGTTTCAGTTTATTGAAATAAATTGAATAATTAATTTTTGACATTCTGAATCTAAATGGGGGAAGGATCATTGGGATTGTTTGAAACAGAAAAAAAGAGTTGTGGCATCATGAACATTTTGATAGGCAATCCTGCCGAGGAAAGATTTAAAGCCTTCCATTCGTTAGATTCATGAAGGCATCCATTATCTACTGGTTCTATTTTGGGGGTTATGAGCTGCTGATGTCTTTCGTGATGATTACTCCCAAATAGGAAAAACCTGAGGGAGAGTTGCAAGCCCATTAGGTCCGTCCGGTTTTTGCTTTTAGTATGAAGTTAATAACTACCAAAGGACTCAATTGTCCTTTTTAGGCAAGAATCATCCATTCTGGGTGCGATTAAAAAGTCAACACATCATCAGCCTAAAGTTCAAACTTATGGTGTTGGTTGTTACTGCCTTGAGCTGTTCCAAGGCCTTAATAATAATGTGGGGCTGGTAGGATTCTAAGTCAGATGGACTGGGTTCAGTTAGTTAGAAGACCATTATTTGAGCTGTACACCCATCTGGGAGTAAGACTCTTCCCTCCTTAACATTTTTGCTTAAAAGTTTTAGTAGAAACTCCTTACCCTGACATGGGAGCCCTAGTCACCAACTGGCATATAAACCCATTGACTATAGTTCTACAAACATGGTCAAAAAGCACTCTCTTCTCAATTCTCCAGACCAGTTGCAGAGACGTATCAGCACAGAGCTTCATCAGCTGATTATCAAAATGTGGCAAAGTGTTAGAGGTCCGGAGGGGTAACTTGGAAAAGCTGCTCATTTTCATCTTACCCCAAGCTGTGGGCTGCAGCCACAAAAACCAAATATGTTCTGCACGTTTTGCAAAATTATTTGTTTGCAGCCCAACATATTTTGTACAAGAATATTTAAGAATGACAGTGTCTGGACCTCTGGATGTTTAATTCTTACCTCTCTGCATTTTCGTCCAGTGCAGGGGCTCTAGCTTTCAGTGGTCATGGCTGGCCCCTTGCAGTTTTACATGAAAAATTCCATCTCTTTCAGACATAGTTGCTCCTTAGTAGGATTGTGATTACCAATCTATAATTTGTGAGTCTTTGCCACACTAGTTTGGAAATAGGATAAGACTAAACTGTGCTTTCCACTTCCACCAGCACTCCTAGCAGTTCTCCTTCACATCATTGATTCTAGTGGTAGGAATGTAGATCCCAAAACATATGCAGCCTTCAGAATCCTTGCGTTGTTTGTCAATGAGATACCTCTGCACCGTGTCTCTCAATGAACAATAAGAACTGTTAAAGAATATTGCTTTCATCCCCTTTCCCCCATGGAAATCCGTACTAGCATCCAGGAAAATCATTTTCCTCTGTAGTAAGCTTTTAAATGCAGAAAATTATGATAAACGGAAGGCATATTTGCTGAGGTTATTCAAATCCTCCTGTCTCTGTGCATCTGTTGTTTTTTTAAAATCAATCTTACTGTTTACAAGGGGTGGAATGTAAATACACAAGATAATTCACGCATAACGATTATGAATAATGAAGTTGGAGTTAGAACTGAGTAAAGATACATTTCCATGCATGTCTTATTCATCAAGTTTTACAACCTTTGATAATTATGTGCTTGTTTTTTAAGTCTGTCTAGGTAGTGATAAGAAACTCCGATATAAAGAGCTTTTTGCTCTGACATTTCAAAAGGGATATTTAAAAATGAAAGATTTTCCCTCTCTTAAATCCAGGCATTTCGTTGTTTGTTTTTACTTTCATGAATCTCATCAATCTAACCAGTAGTGATCACAGACCTTTAGAGGATATGATATGGAAAAAGGGATAAATTTTTATCTGCATCTTAAAATTAACAGCATTGAAGTGGGGATGGTGTATGAAATATTCGTTTAGACTGCTGTGAATTTTCCCTCTTCATTGAGTTTATGCAGATGCACTGAAGTGATACTCTGAGCCAGTTCTAGAAAATGCTGTTGAATCCTGGATATAAGACTAAATTCTCAGATTTAAAGGGCAACATGGTGTGGTGTGCTTATTTTTGGGGCTCTTTGCATGAATGATAGATATATTTGGAACCATTGGTGTGCCCAGTAATGTTGCAGGAATGGGGAGCTGAATGTTAAAAGCATTTGTTTTTTGTGGGGATGGAGATCATGGCCAGAAATTCTTGGGTGTCATATGCCTAAGTCTCTGATATGCAGTGGTACTTTTTAGCATTGTGTATGCATTCAAGTCATAGGATGTAATCCTTTCCCTATTTTAAGTATACATCATCCTTCTTATGCATGAAGATATATATATATATTATATATATATATATATTATATATATCTTCATGCATAGAGGAATGATTTGGTATATATATATTGGCCAGGTTCAGGTTAGAGTTGCATAAATGGAGATCTGCAAGTGTGGCACATGCTTGGATGGTTCATAATGATTCACCATTGTCTTCAAGGTACCACTGGATTCACTGATATTGTATAAACAGCAATCCCATCCAAAGATACACAAATGGTTGCACAATGTTAGTATGCAGAAGAAGGGTGGTGTAGCACATCCACCTCTTAACTGCATGAGTGGGAATCTACACCATGCAAGCACAATGTAGGAACTCAGATATAGTTGTGTAAACAGTGTTCAGCAAGTATAACTGTCATATGCATCAAATTCATATTTTTTATCTTGACTAGATTAGAGTGATGGAATCATTTCGGTTTACTCACATGCTGAGCCACAATTCAACAACTGATTCCACTACACTCCAAGGCAGCATATTCCACTGTCAACAAACTCTTATCATAAGGAAGTTTCTCCAATGTTTAGGTGGAATCTCTTTTCCTGTAATTTCTATCCATTGCTCCATGTCCGGTTCTCTGGAGCTGCAGAAAACAAACTTGTTCCATCTTTTATATGATATCCCTTCAAATATTTAAACATACCTCTTGACCTTTCACTATTTTGGTTCCTCCCACCACTCTGGACATGCTCCACTCTGGACATGCTCCAGGATATCAACATCCTTTTTGAATTATTGTGCACAGTAATGTTCCAATGAAGGTGTGACCAAAGCAGAATAGAGTGGTATTATTACTTCCCTTGATCTAGACACTCTACTTCTATTGATGCAGTCTAGAATCACAGTGAGCAAATTCCTCAGTTGCCTAGAAGACAATTTCATTATCCAAAAGGTGGAGGAGGCAACAAGGGGGTCAGCTAATTCAGATCTGATCCTAACCAACAGGGATGACCTAGTTAATAGGATGGAAGTGGTGGGCTCCTTAGGTGGGAATGGTCATGTTCTCCTGGAGTTTGCTATACAGTGGAAAGAAGAAACCAGGCATAGTCAGAGAGGCATTCTAAACTTAGGAGATTAGATTTTAGTAAACTTATGGAAATAATTTGGGTGATCTTATGCTCAGGATGGAATATTTAAAAAGAAGGGAGTTCAGGGTGGATGGGAGTTTCTCAAAAGGGAGATACTAAAGGCACAATCTTAAAGTGTTCCAAAAAAGAAGGAAAAATGGAAAGTGTCTCAAGAAACTGGGATGGGTGACTAAAGAATTTTGAAGTGAGCTAAGTTTTAAATGGAACATGTATAAGAAATAGAAAGCAGGGGAATCAGAAAAGAAGAATTCAAAGAAATAGCTAGCACATGTAGGTGTAAAGTCAGAAAAGCTAAAGCACAGAATGAAGTCAAGCTTGGTAGAGAGGTTAAGAACAATAAAAATGGCTTTGGGGGGGTATGTTTGCAGCAAAAGGAAGATGGAAATGGTAGGGCCACTACATGGAAAAGATGGTGAAATGTTAACAGGGGACAGAGAAAAGGCAGAATTACTCAACAACTTCTTTGCCTCAAGATTTTGTAATCTTCTTACAAAAGGAAAAGGGTGCTCAATCTGAGGAAAATGAAGCAGAGGATACCATAGGGGAAATGCAGCAGAGAATAATTAAAGAGATAGTACAGGAATACCTGGTTAATCTAAATAAATTTAAGTCTCCGGGACTAGAAAAACTACATCCAAGGGGATTAAAAGAACTGGCAAATGTAATCTCAGAGCCATTGGCAATAATCTTTGAGAACTTCTGGAGAACAGTTGAAGTCCCAGCAGACTGGAGGAGGGTAAGCGTCCCCATCTTCAAAAAAGGAAAAATAGAGGATCCCAACAATTATCATCCAGTTAGTCTGACATTAATACCAGGAAAGGTTCTAGAGCAGACCATAAAACAGAGAGTCTGAGAAGATTTAGAAGGGAATGCCATAATCACAAAAACTCAACATGGGTTTCTGAAAATCACGTCATGCCAGACAAATCTGATCTCTCTTTCTTTGATAAAATTACCAGCTTGGTAGATGAAGTGAAGACTGTGGATATTGCATATCTTGATTCCAGTAAGGCCTTTGAAAGATCTCCCATGACATTCTTGCAAACAAGCAAGTAAAATGTGGGTTAGACACTGCAACTGTTAAATGGATTTGTAATTGGTTCACTGGCTGAATCCAAAGAGTGCTCAGCAATGGCTCATCCTGGAAAGAAATGACCAGGGTTCTGTCCTGGGCTCAGTGCTATTCAACATCTTTATCAATGACTTAGATAAAAGGATAGAGGGTATGCTTATTAAATTTTCAGATGGCAAATTAAGAGGAATAGCTAATACCCGAGAGGACAGGATCAAAATTCATAATGATGTTAATAGATTAGAAAGCTGAGCCAAAGCTAACAAAATGAATTTCAACACAGAGAAATGTAAGGTATTGCAATTAGGGTGGAAAAATGAAATGCATAGATATAGGATGGGGGGACACATGGCTTATCAAGACAATGAGTGAAAGGGATCTAGGAATCCAAGTAGACCACAAGTTGAACATGACTCAACAGTGTGATATGGCAGCTATAAAGGTCAATGTGATTCTAGGCTGTATCAATAGAAGCATAGTGTTTAGATCAAGGGACGTACAGTTGTCCCTTCCAATTTGCGAGGGATCCATTCCGGATTCCCTCCCCCGTGAATCACAAAATTGTCAATATTGGAGGCTCATTGATTACAGTAAGGGTATACTCCTGCATGCGGCACTGCACGCACACCCCACACATGTGCCATTATGTCCCTCCCAGCTTGCTCTCCATGAAAGACCGAGGGACTCAAACTGCAAGACCGCGAATCAAGAGGGACAGCTGTAATAGTGTCATTCTATTCTGCTTTGGTCAGGCCTCACCTAGAATATTGTGTTTAGTTCTGGGCACCACAATTCAAAAAGGATGTTGAAAAGCTGGAACGTGTCCAGAGGGGGGCAACCAAAATGGCGAAGGGTCTGGAAACCATGCCCTATGAGGAGAGGCTTAGGGAGCTAGGTATGTTTAGCCTGGAGAAGAGAAGAGTAAGAAGTGGTATGATAGGCTTGTTTAAATATTTGAATATTGAGGCTGGAGCAAGCTTGTTTTCTGCTTCTCCAGAGAATAGGACCCTGAACAATGGATGCAAGCTAAGGAAAAGAGATTCCACCTCAACTTTAGGAGGAACGTCCTGACAGTAATGGCTGTTTGACAGTGGAACAAACTCCCTCGGAGTGTAGTGGAGCCTCCTTCCTTAGAGGTCTTTAAACAGAAGCTGGATTACCATCTGTTGGGGGTGATTTGATTGTGAGTTCCTGCATGGCAGGGGATGCACTGGATGGCCCTTGTGGTCTCTTCCAACTCTGATTCTATGATTTTATTATTCTATGGCTCTCATATGTGTGGAAATCTGGAAATCGGTGTTCTTGCTTGCATAGAGATTATCCATCTGTACTGAAACTTCTTGGCTTCACATTCTTCACTTTCCATGCAAATGAAACAACAATGGGTGGGAAAGAGATAACATGGGACCTTACCGCACAGGCTCCCCAGAACGGAATGAGAACAGAATGGAAGGGGCCAGGAAGGGAATGGAATGAGTGAGGGACTTTGTGTGCAGTAAAATGTGTCTTCTACTCGTTCCCCACTCATTCCTGACCCCTTATGTTCCATTCTCATTCCGTTCCAGGGAGACCCTGTGCGGTAAGGTCCATGGTTTCCTCCCAGCTTGTGTGTTGACTCAACACAGGAAGGAATGCCTGAAAAGGGGTCTATTGCTTAAGATTATATTGTAAGAAGCCATCAGTGAAACTGCACAAAGTATTTAGCCACAAAATCACCAGTATACTGTGTCATGGAACTAAAATAAAATGATTGCCTTCCTAAGCTTTCTAGCTGATAAATAATAATGAAATGTGCATATTAAACTTATGTTTAAAGGGCAGCATGGCTCTTTGGCTTACCCATCTGAGCGTATCTTATTAAACATAATATCATAACCCCTTTTCCCCCTTTAGTAATTACTGTAGGTGATGCCAGTAGCAAACAAGTAGGATATGGCTGAATGTTCAGCTATGCTTTCCAGAATGTAGTAACAAGAGGGCAGCATAAAGAACACCCACTGACTGGTAGGAATGTGAAAATCATCTTGATTTTCTTGTATTTCCCTGAGTCCAGCTCCGAGTCTATTTTTCTCTTGTCGTTGTCCCTTATCCTGTTGTGAGTACTTCTTTTGTGAAATCCATTCACTTTTTATACATGCTTTTCCTAATGATTATAATTTGCTGTGTTCCTTTTAGCACAAAGACTTTGGTATAAATTTTTTGCCATTGATTTTGTGTATGTGTGTTCGTGTGTTCATTTTCCAGGTGCATGCAGTTTGTTTATGTATTCATATTGCTTCCCTGCAATTACTTACACTTGATCCAAAAATGATTCTGCTGCTTGTGGTTTATTCCTGATGATAGGGAAAGTAAAGTGTATGTGCCTGCTTTCCTTAGTCCCACAGACCACAAATTGGACAAATTTGTTTTTAAATGGTTCATACAAATTTATTTCCTTACTGACTGTTAAGGAAATAGTATACTGCCATCTATGTTCTCAAGGCCTACAATACTTACGATGACTTTCTTCAAGACGAATATTCTCTCTTGTCAACAGTCATCATTTCTATTGGTTTCATGATACTGATACTTGCGTTGGCTTGCTGCTGTGCCTACATCCGTGAGTCCAAGGTTCAACTGGGAAAGCTCATGGTCATTATCCTGATGATCTTCGTTGCAGAAGTGGCAGCCTTTGTTCTTGGATGTATTTATAGAGGAAAGATAAAAACAGATGTGCATGAACCAATGGTACACAAATTCGTGGTCTATGATGGGGAAAGTGGAGTCTTCGGCCATAGATAAATTACAAAGGGAGCTTCAGTGCTATGGCATCCTCAACTACACAGACTGGATCGGTAGCCAGTGGTACAATTCTTCCGGCAAGAACAACAGTGTACCCTTGAGTTGCTGCAAGATAGATGTTAGCAAGAACTGCATTGGACGGGTGAATGAGACAAAATTTCTCAATACTCAGGGTTGTGAAGACAAAGTGAAATCTGTTCTACAGCATGCCCTTATCTATACTATGGTTATCATCCTCAGCTTTGCCATTGTGAAGGAAGAAGCTGAAGACCCACCTCTTCCAACAGGCTTTCCCCCATGCGTTGTGACATCTGTTCTCTCCCCATCACATTGCACTTTCACGCTAGTTTGTTGTTGGTTTTAATGTCTGTAATTTTAATCTGTTTTTAACATGGTGTATTTTTTAATGATATTTTATGATGTTGATACTGTTGTAAATTGTACGATGTTTTGTACCCTTGTTGTAACCTGTTTTGATCTCTTTTTGGAAAAGCGGGCTATAAACATTATTATTATTATTATTATTATTATTATTACTGATTAGAGAGACTATGCATCCAATCATTTCAAAGTTTAGTGTGATACTGCACCCTCTGGAAACTACAAATATTCATATACAGGTATGCCTCTATTAACGAAGTCTCTGACAAAGAAGTCTTTTGACAACCAGCCAGCTCTGCTTTTCCTCCTAGCCCTTTGCAGATAGAACCTTTTTTAAAGTATCATCAACATTGGGAAGATGGTGAAGGAGGGCTGGGAAAAGAGAATAATCATGGTTTTGCATTGTAGCAGTATATCTCCAGTAAAGTTTGAGTTGCGGAAAAATGGCCTTCTGCTCTAGTCAATCCTATTATAGTTTTGTGCCTGCCTACAACAGGGAAGGCAAACATCAGTAGCCTCCAAAATCACTTATGGAGGGCTTCCGGTGGTATGGCCGATCGCGGTGGCTGTTGTTGAGAGAGGCTCTCCCTCGGAACGGCAGTCACTGGCATCCAGGCTCTGCTAGAATCCAGCAAAGCAGGGTCGAAGTATCCCCTCGATAAGGGGAGCCAGAGGCGCCCACTTTGGCACCCTCGAGAGCACTCAATGCCCGATCCCAGAAGCTTGAAAGTAAAGTAAGAAGTGGGTGAGAGGTTGGGGGAATCGGAGCGGAGAGAAGCCCAGGGGGAGCGCGGGTGCTCGGAACCAGCTATCAGCTTCGGCGACAAGAGCGAGCCTACCACTTAAATTTTACCAAGCAGCAAGAAACAATAATAAGAAGAAAAACACTCTCCTCTTGGAGTAAAATCTTTGCGTTAGTCTTCATTGTGGCTTGTGTATTTTCATCCAACCAGGAAGTGTGTAATAAAAGCAATATAAGCAAAAGTACAAGAGCAGCAGAAAGAACATTGTTGTTGTTGTGCATGGTGGCTTCTGGACTTAACTAATTGGGAGAGAGCAGATTAACTCTTTAATGGGAAAGAGGAACCAAGTATTTTTACAAGCGCAGAATAAAAGATTGGAATTTAACTCTTCAACTTTACACCCCAATTCTATTGTCTAATCGAACTCTGCTTCCCTTTTTCCCTTCTTGTCTTCTCAATTTGGATTATAAAGAACAGCACGCTGGATTTTGTTTAAAAACTGGACTGATCCAAAACTTGGATTTATCTCACTTTAGAACATCTGTAGCAAAAATATTGTCCTGGATACAGTACCCTGGAAAAATACAGTATAAGAGCTGGCCATATATGCCTTTTTTACCTCCATATTCTGTTTTTGGAATCCTAAACAGTGAAGAATACATAATTAAGGAAATAAACTGAATCCTGAACATTGGGAATTATTGGGGAACTGTTGGGGAAAAATTAGTAACTGAAGTTTGTAGGTAAAATCATTGGTGTATCTGGTGAAATTTAATTGTATAAGGAATTTGTACTCATTGTAACCTATTGGAATTACAGATATTAGGGTTAGATTGTGAAACAATATCAGTTTGCAAAAGGAGACTATTTGAAATAGTATATTGAAGAAAGTTACCATTATTATTGTTGTTGCAAATCTTAGTTTCTCTCAGTGGGGTGCTTTTCATTTCTGACAATAGTTTTGCAACTGACCTTGAAGGCACCTGCAAAATAAGATAAGGCTGCTCAGTACAAAAACCTGACTCCCTAAAGACAAAGAATAAGAACTACTGATAAATAATAAATAATAAATAATAAAGCGGCAGACTTGTGGGATTGGAAGGTGGAGGAGTGTGACACCTGTGTCACCTAATTGTAAGGGAGAGGGTAAGAAAGTAAAAGGGGAAAACAAAATAATTTGTGAATTTTAATAACTGGTACTGATAATTGGACAGGTGCTCTCAAGTGCCTTATTGGGATTAAAGTTGTATATAAAAGAACAGAACAGATTGAATATATTAAAATATATATATAGAGAGAACTCTGAATAGGTTAATAGAGATAATAGAGAAATTAAGCTGTGATTATTTGTATGTTTGGTTGTGTACCAATAGAAATATTATCTGTGTGGTTAAACTACTCCGAGGAAATGTCAGCAAATAGGAAAGCAACAACTCAACCTATTTCTCTACCACCCAAAAGACCATCTATGGATACAGTGCTCAAACCTACTGAATATAGTGAACTGTCAATGTTGGACGAGATAAGAAGGATGAAAGAGGAACTGAAAGAGGATAACGCGAAATTAAGAACAGATTTGAGATTGGAAATAAGGACTGAGATACAAAAAGAAATGGGAGAAATAAAAGGCTCTTTGGAGAAAATAAATAAAGACTTGGAGAAAATAACAAATAAAGTGGAAAATCTTGAAAGTAATCTAACACAATTGGAGAACAGTGTTATTCAAACAGAAGTTAAAATCAATAAAATTGAAGAAGAGGAGAGAGAGGATAAACGAACAATAATAAGGCTTGAAACAAAATTGAGACAAAACTGTATTAAGCTACGCGGGGTTCCAGAGCAAGAACAAGAAAACCTTTATAAATTTTTGATACCAATTCTGGCTGATTTTGTGGAGGAGCCAGCTGAACAATTCCCGTGGGAAATCGACACCCTATATCGCATAAGCTCTAAAGTAGCAAGACAAAGGAAGGTAACCAGGGATATTGTGGTGAACTGTGTGCGTAAACAAACAAGGGATTTGATAATTCAACAAAGTTTCAAAAAGGAATTAATTATTGATGGCCGAATAATTCAAATCTTCAAAGATATACCCAAAAGTGTGTTGAAATCGAGAAAAGGTTATAATTTCCTCTCAGATCAATTAAAAATACATGGGATTCCATTTAGGTGGGATGAAGTTGAAGGCTTATCTCTAACTTGGAAGCAAAAAAGATACAAAATTGACTCAGTAGAAAAAGCAGCGGATTTCTGGAAAAGGAATAGGAAAGACATTGAAAGATCAAGAGAGCACGACCAAACAGGATTTAAAGGAGGGGTGAGAACAAGGCAAATGACAGCGAGAGAACAAGAACAAAATAAAAAAGAAGAGTGAAGAAAATCTGAAGGAGAGGATAAATCAGAAGAGAGAGAAGGCGGCAGAAATGGAGAAAGACTAGCGGAATTATAAGATCAGTGTGGCGGGGGGTTTCTCCCTTGTAGATACATGCGTATTTTTCTGCTTGTT
Organism: Sceloporus undulatus; assembly: GCF_019175285.1. Lineage (NCBI taxonomy): Eukaryota > Metazoa > Chordata > Lepidosauria > Squamata > Phrynosomatidae > Sceloporus > Sceloporus undulatus. The sequence goes on along the minus strand of NC_056523.1, from coordinate 317,300,527 downwards.
TCTTGTCCTTTGTATTTTAACTATTTTTTTCTCTTTGTTTATTAATAGGTGATTTGATTCCTTATATATTCAAATACTTAATTAAATAAAGTTTGTTTTGTGAAAAAAAATGAAAATACTAAGCTGGAATGTGAATAGAATGAACTCATCACATAAGAGAAGAATGATATTTCACTTTCTACAAAAACAAAAATGTGAAATAATTTGCTTACAGGAGTCCCACATTAAACAAGGGGAAGAAAAATATATTGAGAATGGGAAATTAGGAAAAAACTACATATCAACAAATAAGAAAAGGAAAAAAGGAGTTGTAATATATGTGAAGGACCAAATAGAATCTAAGGAAATTTATAATGACAAAAAAGGACATATATTGGGTGTGGAAATTAAAATAAATAATAAGAACATTCTCCTAATGGGAATTTACACACCACAGGAAAAAAAAAGCAAAATTTTTTGAAGACTTACAAAATATTATGTTAGAACAAAAATACGAAGATATAATTGTGTTAGGGGATTATAATGGGGTGATTAATCCAGAATGGGATAGGAATTCAAAAAAACCTATAAAAGATAAACAGGGCAAACTACCAAAATCCTTTTTTAGACTAATGGAAAATGTATGTTTGATAGACACATGGAGACACTTATATGGTAAAGTGAGAGAATATACACACAGATCAGAAAGACATAATTCGATAGCTAGGATTGACTTGATTTTAGTCACTCAAACTTTATCAAAACTATTGAAGGAAATGGAGATTATGCCGAGATTAATATCAGACCATAACCCCCAAATACTAAAATTGAGAGATATTAAAGGAGAGAAATCTTTCTTTAGATGGAGACTTAATGTTGATCTTTTAAGAAATGAAGAAATAATTAAAATACAAAAACAGTTATATATAATTATTTCAAAGAAAATGCCAATAAGGGAACAGGAATTGAGATTGTTTGGGATGCGGCAAAAGCAGTAATCAGGGGATTTTTAATACAACAAAACACAATAGTAAGAAAAAAGAAAAATCAAGAAATTGATCAGTTAAATAAAAAACTTAAAGAGAAGGAAAATTTATCAAATAAAAACCCCAAAGATGAAAAATTACTTATGGAGTCAAATTATTAAGAGATAGAATCTCACTGGAATTGGCAGAAGAAGTAGGACGTGAAATGAAAAAAGCAAATCAACAATATTTTGAAAATGCCAATAAACCAGGGAAATGGTTAGCATATAAATTAAAGAAAAAAAGGGAGAAAAATTGATAACAAAGATAAGGAAAGATGATAAGATAATCACCGAACAAGGGGACATAGTAAAATATTTTAGAGATTTCTATGCTAAATTATATATGAAAAAACAAGAGGAAGAGATTAGTCTAAAAGATTTTTTGAAAGAGGGAGAACTCTTTAAGTTAAATGAAATCCAAAGGGAAAAGTTAGAAGCAGAAATCACACAAGAGGAAGTGGAAAAAGCAATAGAAAAAAAAATAAGAATGGTAAGTCTCTGGGCCCAGATGGGTTCCCTATAGAATTCTATAAAATTATCAAAAATGAAATAAAAGAACCACTACGAATAGTTATTAATAATATTTTAAGAGGGAACTTACCAGAAACATGGAAGGAATCAGAGATAGTACTGCTACAAAAAGAGGGGAAGGATATATTAGAAGCAGCAAATTATAGACCAATTTCGTTACTCAATCTAGATTATAAAATTTTCGCAACAATTATGGCTCAAAGACTTAAAAAATGTATAGAAGACAAGATAGATGAAGATCAATGTGGATTCCTACCAAAAAGATATATGAAAAATAATATGAGGTATATAATAAATATTCTAGAATATTATGAAAGACATAATGATAAAAAATTTGGTATGGTATTTGTTGATATGGAAAAGGCGTTCGATTCAGTTAATTGGGGAGCCCTATTGGAAATTATAGAAAAGTTAAATGTCGGTCCTAATTTTAAAAGATGGATTTCTCAGATCTATACGGAACAGAAGACAAAAATTAATATTAATGGGGAACCGTCAAGACCAGTTGTCATTGAAAGAGGGACGAGGCAGGGTTGCCCCTTATCTCCCCTGCTTTTTTTGTTAATAATGGAAGTCTTAATGTCTAGAATAAAGAATAATAAAATTATACAAGGAGTGAAGATAAAACAATATGAGTATAAAATTCGTGCCTTTGCTGATGATGTAGTGATAAATTTGGAAGACCCACAAAATAATGTTGCAACAATGATGAATATAATTGACGAATTTGGGATATACACGGGGTGTAAAATTAACAGGAACAAATTGGCAATTTTAACAAAAAATATGAAGAAAGAAGAGGAGGCAGAGTTAGAGGAAAAAACTGGAATAGAAGTTAGTAAAATAATAAAATATTTGGTATATGGATAACAAAAAAAAACTAATGAATTATTTGAGAACAATTATAAAAGGCTATGGGTAGAGATAAAAAAAGATTTAATGAACTGGGGAAAACTTCAGTTATCCCTTCTTGTTCCAAATGATCCCCATTATTAATTCAAGTAAACCACTGAAAATTTTGGAAAGAGATATATCATGTTTTATCTGGCAAAATAAAAGACCAAGGATTAGATTAAAACTGTTACAAGATGCCCAAGAGAGAGGAGGTATGTCTTTGCCAAATTTACAATTATATTGTGATGCTTGTAGTCTAATGTGGATAAAGGATTGGTTGAAACTAGAGGAAAGAAGGATGCTTGAACTAGAGGGCAAAGGTTTAAGTTTTGGTTTTCATGCTTATCTAGTGTAAGATAAAGAAAAACAGAATTGGAAATGTTATTAATCAATGATCTGGAAAAGTTAATTGGAAAAATCTATAGAAAATTGCTACAACTGAATATGGAAGATGAAGTTATTAAAGATACGATGGTAAAGTGGGCCAGCGACTTTGGTTATAATATACAATTGGAGAAGTGGGAGCGTGTTTGGAAAAAGGGGTTGAAATATACAGCATCGCAAAATTTAAAAGAAAATTGGTTTAAAATGTTTTATCGTTGGTATCTAACACCAGAAAGATTAGCAAAAATTTATAAAAACAAAAACAACAAATGTTGGAAATGTGAGGAAATAACAGGATCTTTTTTACACTGCTGGTGGAATTGCAAAAAAGTTAAAAAAATTTGGAAGCAAATCAGAGAATTAATTAATGAAATATTACATATCAAGTTAGAATTGAAACCAGAAATTTTTCTATTGGGAATATTTGATAATGAGATAGAAATGAAATATGGAAAACAACTATTCTATATGGTAACAATAGCTAGGATGCTATTGGCACAAAAATGGAAAAGCAAAGATATACCAAAGAAAGAGGAATGGATACCGAAATTACTAGAAATAATAGAAATGGATAAGTTAACTCAAATAATAAGAGATAAATCTATAAGGAATATTTCAGAAAAAATTAAACAGGAATGGGACTTAGTGTTTGAATATATGAGGAAACAATTTGAAAATTTTTGATATCTAATTTGAAAGTATATTATATCTGATTTAAGAGTATTATTAAGTGAATAAGGGTAGTATTCGTAGTGGAGAAGATAATTATGTACAGTAACGAAAGCTGGATAAGATAATGTATGAAAAATATAGGATGGATATAAGAGATACTTAATGCGATACACTAAGCAAAGAGGATGGAAGTTATTGGTTTTAGGATAAATGTTGGGGTGGTGGTGGGATGGTTGGAGGGGTGAGTGTTATACTGTAAGTTTCATTTTATTATGGTTCTTTTGCGTTTTTTGTGTGTTTGTTGTTTTTGTTTGTTTTTAATTTTATTATTGTTTGTTTATATATGTTTGTATGTATTTAGTTTGAAAATAAAATCTGTTTTAAAAAAATCACTTATGGAGCATGCATGAACAGCAAAACAGAGAGAGAGAGAGAGAGAGAGAGAGAGGGAAAGCTGATAAGTTTGCCTCCCCAGCTACTCCTAGCAAGTTTTTTTTTTTTTTAAAGATAGTTCTATATGTGTGGCCACCAAAATGGAAATCATAAGAAAAGTGGAGGCTAGTGGTACATTTTTTCTTGTCTCCAAATTTCCTGGTACTTCCCTGCTTCTGAAAGAGGACCAGAGAGTAAGCACAGTAGCAGCATTGTCACCACACTGTAGTCAGAACTTAATAGGCAAGATGGAATGGTCACAGGTATGCCATAATAGGAAAGAGTAAAACTTGGAGCTGTTAAGGGGCAACACATTAATGATCTGGTTTGTAAAATGTGCTTACACACATGAAGAGAAATGAATAAACACTCCCAAACTCAATTCAGATTTGGATCAGAAGCATCTTGAATACAATTTGGGAGGGATGCCCCCTATCCTGCAGTTGTTGTTGTTGTTGTTGTTGTATGCCTTCAAGTCATTTACTGTGGTGACCCTATGGCAAACCTATCACAGGGTTTTCTGGGAGTGAGAGTATGTGACTCACCCAAGGTGATCAAACCCAGATCTCCAGAGCTGTAGTCCAGTGCTCAAATTACTACATCACAGGACTCTCTCCCAATGCTACTGCACTCCCGAAGATCTAAATTGATTAATAATACTGATTGCATTGTAACACATTGACTTAAATCTTATTATTAATATTATCATTAAGAAGAATCTTGTTGAATCATTGAGATTTGACTACCAATTAAGTCATCATTTAACAATTGATTAAATGGGTCTATTCAAGTTGGGAGAAGAGATGCAGCATGATTTAGTGGTTTGAGCACTGAACCAAGACTTTGGAGATCAGGATTGAAATCCCTTCTGAGCCATAGAAACCCGCTGGGAGACCCTGGGTGTTTCACACATTCTCAGCCTCAGAGGAAGGCAAAGGTAACCACCCTCTAAACAAATGTTGCCAAGACAACCCCTAGATTCACCTTAGGGTCACAATAAGTCAGAAATGATTTGAAGGCACATGGTGCCAACAACTCTAATTTGAAGAAACTAATGATTCTAGCTATTGTTTTAAATTTATTTATGGTGTGCCCAAATTCCTGCCACCAATGGGAAGTTACAAATTGCAATTAGGATTTCAGTGAAGGACAAAGAATTAGGAGTAGACAAATTAGTGGGTTTCTGGCTTTCTCATTTTCATATAAGTTCATTTGTAAATCCATTATATCCCATTTTGGCATTAATCTATAAGATTTTTAAAAAAGTAAATCTGAGTGAAAATTTGGAGATATATATATATATATATATATATATAAAATATAGATATGCGCACGCATGCATGCATGCATGCTAGCATGGTGTAATGATTTGAACCTTTTCTAAGACTCTGGAGAACAGAGTCAAATCCCAGCTCAGCCATAGAAACCCACTGGGTAACCGTAAGATACTCTCTCAGCCTCAGAGACTGGCAAAACCCACTCTGAAAAAATCTTGCCAATAAAACCCAATGATAGGTTTGCCTTGCAGCCACCGTAAATTGGAAATGGCTTAAAGGCACACAGCAACAATAAACAACAACAACAACACACATTTGTGTTTGTGTGTTTTTTCAAAATATGCTTTCTTTAAATGGAAGCTGGAATTATTTTTAGTCCAAATTATACTGAAACTTTAAGGAAGCATGAAAACCAATACAAGAGGTGATATGATAACCCTGTTTAAATATTTGAAGGGATGTCGTATTGAGGAGAGAGCATATATTTGAAGGGATGTCATATTGAGGAGAGAGCATTCTTGTTTTCTGCTGCTCCAGAGAATAGGATCCAGAACAATGGATCCATACAGCTATAGGAAAAGAGATTTCACCTCAACATTAGGAGGAACTTCCTGACAGTAAGGGCTGTTTGACATTGAAACACACTCCTTCAGAGAGTGGTGGAGTTTCCTTCCTTGGAGGTCTTTAAACAGTGACCGAATGGCCATCTGTCAGGGGTGCTTTGATTGTGAGTTCCTGCATGACAGGGGGTTGGATTGGATGACTTTTGTGGGCTCATTCAACTCTATGATTCTATGATTCTAATCTATAATTTGGAACAGCTAGAATCTTTTGTATCAAAATTTCCAAGGACAAAGTTGTTCATGGAGCCAACTGCCTAGAGAGGTGGTGGAGTCGCCTTTTCTGGATATCTTCAAAGAGAGACTGGACACTTACCTGCTGAGAATATTGTAGATGGGGAGCCTTCATTGAGCAGGGATTTGGCACTTTCCAAGTTTATGATTCTATTATTCTAGGTATATATTCAATAAATACAATTAAATGTACAGTCTGCATATGTACAAGATCTAGGGCTAGTGAGAGTCATTTTGCTGTGTGAAGCAAAGAACAAGATGGTGCCTCTTTGCATTTGAGCCAAAGAAATCGACTGGACTAGCAGCTGAAGTAATAATCAATGAAATGGAAGGGAATGCCATGTACTTTGGTGATGGATTAATATTTTGTGATGGGACAGCATTGTCCACACATCTGAAAACAATTTGCTATCTTCAAGAGTACAGAACTCACTTTTCCAATATCCTGTTGCTACAAGCCATCATCTGCTATTTGAGGCCATAGAATCATACAATCATAGAATTGGAAGAGACCACAAGAACCATCCAATCTAATTACCTGATATGCAGGAATACATAGTCAAAGCACTCCCATCTCAACAGAACGACATCCAGCCTCTGTTTAAACAGCTCAAATGAAGGAGCCACATATTCCACTATTGTCAGGAAGCTGTTCCTAATGTTTAGGTGGAATCTATTTTCTTGTAGTTTAAACCCATTGTTCTATGTCCTAGTCTCTGAAGCAGCAGAAAACAACCTTGCTCCATCTTCAGTATGGTATCCTTTCAAATGTTTAAACATGGTATCATGTCACCTCTTAACCTTCTATTCCTCACGCTAAAAATACCTAGCTCCCTAAGCTGTTCCTAACAAAGCATGGTTTCCAGGCCTTTCATCATTTTGGTCACCCTCCTCTGGACACGCTACAGCTTGTCAACATCCTTTTTGAATCAAGGTGCCCTCTGGAGGTGACTATATCACTCTGCCTAATAGTAAAAGCAGCCCTGTTGAACTCCAATTTTATAGGTGAATCCGCACTGCAGAATGACACTACTTTAACTGTCATGACTCTGTCCTACAGAATCCTGGGATTTGTCATCTGGTCTATCATGGAGTACTGGTGACTCTCCAAACTACAAATCCCAGGATTTGATAGAAGAGTCATGACAGTTAAAGTGGTATCACACTTCTTTCATTCTGCAGTGTGGATGTGTCTTATATTGAAAGTCTAATGATTACAAATGGGGTACCATTAAGGTCCTATCTGAAAAGAAGGTAAGTATGAAGTTAGAAGTCACTACTGTAGATGTGCACATAATTAGAGGGGGACATGACTGCTGATAGCAGCTAAAGTGTATTTCTTGAGAGCAAGCTTATAAAAAATTGATATTTTCTTCCTGGCAGGATTTCAGCTATCTATATGAACACATCCATCTCAATGTCTCAGAGAGAATTAATATCAAATTATGGTCACCATTGATTTCTGGCAATGACAGATTCTTTTATGCAAGTATAATGATAAGTCATAAGCATATTGTTGTATTTGCCTATATATAGCCTTTCCTCCTCTAAAATATTGATTTTTAATGGCTCAAACAGGAAGCGCTCAATGCTCAATGCGTTCTTTAATGGAATGAAATGCTTCCACATACAGGAAATGAAAGAGACAAATTGTAGGCAGACCAATTCTTTCATTAGCTTAGTATGATGTAGATCAAAGCTTTGAGTAACTGTAGCAAGCATTCTTTACAGAATTATCTATAGCATGGTAACATATTGGGGCAATTTTTTTGCATGTTAGGCCCTGGCTGTGAATAGTGTTCCATTTATACAACATGGAGCATTCAATCTCCTCTCTCCCTTTAGTAGCTTCCACAGATCCCCATCCCCAAAAGCTGTTCTTCAAGTCTCCAAAGAATTGCACAGAATTTGGTGCAGGTTGTTGCAGTTAGAGAAGGGATCAATGGAATTCATTTGAAATTCCCACCTCACGAAAGTGCCTTCTTGGTTACCTTTTGGCCCCATTCAACATCTGAAAAAGTCCAGCTGAGCTAGTTACAGACTTTTTAAGATTTCACTCAGTAAAGTCATGTTGCTTTTTTGTTATATGAAGAAAGATCTTGGGGTGGAAATCAGAACACACACACACTTCCTTTTTTTTTTGTAACACAGCTAATTACCATGTGAGACCCAATTTTTGATACATTGACTTAACCAGAATTATTATCTTGGAGTATGTGAGTCTTCTCTTTTCTTCCCAGACTGCAAGTCTATTCCTGGTTGAACAGAAAGTTTTCATTATTCTTATAAAGATGTGACCAGGGATGCATCTACACTGTAGAAATACTGATGTTTGGCACTAATTTAAGTGTTGTAGCTCCATCCTATGGAATCCCAGGATTTGTAGTTTTACAAGGTCTTTAGGGTACTGGTACCTCCCAAAATACAAATTCTGAGATTTTGTAAGATAGAGTCATGGCAGTTAAAGTGGTGTCAAAGTGCATTATTTCTATAGCATTCATTCACCTCTCTTTACCCTCGGATGGGTAAAGAATGACTCTTTTCTGTATTGACGGGATTGTGCTGTTCTCTACAGACAACAACAGTTATTTTCTTGCCAATTTCAGAAGTATAGTTTGTTTGAACAAGGAAAACAAGTATAGCTATAGTAATGTAGATTCATGTGCTTCCCACACCATTAATTATGCCTTTGAAAGTACATTGGCCAGTGTGTGTTTACCTTTTATATATATATTTAAGAAACATGCATTTATGGATACAGATGTCTCTGCTTGGGAGTGAAAAGCTGGGCTTGGAAATCTAAAAATAAGTGACTGTACAGAAAATGCCTGGATTTTAAGATCATATATTATGATTCTGCATCCTCAGGCTACTATCGCATAATCAAGTTGACATAACAGAGAGAAATATAATAAATTTGAAGTTCTGTCCTTAACTGATGAGCACCTAAATAAGTCCTCCCTTAGTGTGAGAGCTTCTGAAAAGTAATGAAGCTGTGAGTTCTATCTTGTAGCTGAGACCTGTCCACTTGCCCTGTTGCTTCAATTAGTCCCATGTTTGCTTTGGGAGGATAGGAACTTATGCTTGTTGGTTTTTTTGAGTGCTCAGCTGTAACCATCTGAATCATCTCTAATTTGTGGATGACTTTGCTTACTCTGCCCAAATTTCATGAGTTTTATTTGAGTGGTCATTTTTGCAATATAGGGTGGGAGAAAGTGTCTTTTAATCTAGCTAGGCATAAGTTTTCTATTCCATTAAACATATCTTGCCCTATTACACTTCCTGTTCTGCAGCCATATCCTTCATGTCTGCTGTTGCCAGAGTGCGTTTTATTACATATTTGGTTTAGTATCATCAGAAAGGCATGTGCAGTATTGCATTATTTGCTCCTTCATACTTCAGTTGAGTAATATTTAAAAGAATTCCAAATGTGGCTCTTTCTCACATCAGCATTGCCCCCAGATTAAGAAGTGACACTGTTGTTGGAAAAAACTGTAACATAAACAAAATCATCTTTTCCTGATTACTTCTGACACTATCTGAGTGGTTTAGAAAGGTGTTGCAAGCAAGGATTCCTGCATTGTTGGGAACATATTAGAATGGACCACTTGTTGGCACTCTATTCAAGAATGTCCACAACAACCTATGATAGCTTTCTTCCCCTGTACACCTGTGTGAATCTATAGCTTTCAAGACCCTCAATGAGTGGGTAGTATTAGACAAGCTTAAAACAGTTCAGGATGCTCAAATAGTGGCAGTCCGAGTTATCTGTTAAAAAGATCTACATCCTAGTTTACAAATATGTGTTCTTTACCTCACCGTAGCATTATAAAATTATGACCTGCATTTTTAAGTGGGCAGAGGGCTGACATTGATCATGATCTGAATCCTGTTGGTGCCTTAAGGAACCTGGGGAGGGGAGTGCACTGAAAATGGCTGGTCCAGGTAGGGGCTGATGGCACTTCCAAATGGAAATGCAGGGGGTCTTGCCTGGTTGGGCTCTGAAGCAGGTGAGCCCTGGGGGCTTCACTTCGGATCTGTGGTGGAGGCCACAGTTTTGGTTGGTTTCATTGGGCAGCAGGCAGGCAGGTCATTGCCCAGATCCTATCCCATGTAACTGCAGCTGTAATCAAAACGTTTTTACGCTCAATTTTGTACAGCGGGTCTATATTGGGTGGAGCGCTCATGCCCCTTGAACACACAACTCCAATACCAACCTGCCAAGAATGTTTGATCAGTCAGGGATGCTTTGCCAGTGTTGTCCAGGATACTGTCACTCATAAAGCTACATGGATTAGGTCTTGTCACTGGCAATACTCATTGGTGGCTGATGACTCTAAACTTGATGGGGTGACTTAAGTTTTAGTCTGAAGGAATTGTCCAAGATTCTGAACCTCTCCACTCACAGGCCCTCACTATGAAACCTCCCTTTGATAGAGCTTGGGTTGTCTCCTATTCTGTTGCTATTTGGGATCAAGTTTGTTGTTGCGTGCCTTCAAGTCATTTCCAACGTGTGGAAATCCTAAGGCAAACCTGTTACAGAGTTTTCTTGGAAAGATTTGTTCAGAGGGGGTTTCCCTTTGTCTTCTCCTGAGTCTGAGAGAGCCTATTATTTCCCTTGATCTATGACCCTGTACACACTGGCCATTAAGGCCAGTATGGGGGCAGAGTCAGGGCATAGCGTCCTCACGATGCATGTCTGAGTCCACCCCCAGGGCACCCTGATATTGTGCACTGCTCCACACGGCATATGGTGTTATGGAGCACCTCTGTCACTGTGTTCATATGATGCAGTGCCAAAGGAGCACCATATAGCCATGATGTGGCTATGGCACCCTTTCAAGGGCACAAAAAGGAGCCGCTTTTTGCTGCTCCTTTTTACGCCCTCAAAAGGCTGGATCGGGGCTGCAGCATGAGTTTGCCGCAGCCCCAATCTGGCTAAGAAAGGGGTGGTGTCCTGCCACCCGCTAGGGGCTATCTGAACAGCCCCTATATCTGTATCTATAGCTATGTATATCTTCTTGAATATTTACAGTCTTGGCACAGTAGGGTTGCCACAAATTGGAAAATGATTTGAAGGCACACAACCCTTAGGGGCTGTCTGCACAGCCACTATATCTGTATCTATAGCTATGTATATCTTCTTGAATATATACAGTCTTAGCCCTTCAGTCCCTTTGATACTAAACTGTGAGCTGGAGTGTTCTTTGTTCACAATCTACAGCACACAGACACTCATTGAGCCATTGTGTATTTTTAAAAATAATCTCAGACTAGAGTTCTGTTGGTGACATAGGTAGGTGTAAGTTGTGCTTTGTAAATGAAGTGCCTTTTTCAACAATACAGAACAGACATATCCAGCTGATGATGGGAAGAACACAGCTCCGTATGCAGGCCCATTGAAGAAGTACAACAATGCACCTGGAGTAGTATGTCTGTGGCATTGCACAGTGTGAACTGCCGCTGTGCATAACACACTGTGCAACAGCTATGTCCAGTCAATTTTCTCATAGTTGTACTATTGTGACATTCAGTATAGGAATTGTATAATCCTAGCATAGCAATATTCCACCAGCAGATATTTAGGCTATGCTGAGAAGATGTAATCCCACCCTTAGTCTTCTCTTTGAAATATGCTGCTGATAATAACTATTTGGCCTATCTTATACAGTTTTTGTAGGAACTCAGATTATTCATGTGCAAAACACCTGAAAAGCCATTATTTTCAAAAGGGGTTTTGCAAGTCAAAAAGTTCATTAGAAGTAGCAAATAGAAGAACAGCTGCCCTGTATCATGAGAGAGTTAGTTTAGTGGTTTGCTAGAGGGCTTCAGGTTGAAAGCAACATGTGCAAATGGCCCACTGCCTTGACTCTGAAGCAGACAGAACAGCTGGGAAGGAGTGAACTTTGCAACTGCACTTTAGGGAACATCTTTTTTTGAGATGCTTGCAGATTTCACTGTTGACCTTGCCATCCCAGCTGTTTGTTCCAGGTGTTAAGCCCAAAATGTTTCATGTGCTATGGGCCATTGCGGAAGTCACTGCAGAGCAAGCCTACACATTAAAAGATCTCACATTTTTTCCCCAACAGCTTGAATCAGATGCCTCTTTGGCCATGTTTGATGGCATTTGGCAAAAAAATATATTCCCTGTAGCCTAAATAAAATGCAATGAAAGACAGGGTGACTTTTCAATTAGAAGTGGTCAACAAAAGTTAATTAGAACTAGTTATTTGCTTCCAAGCATGAAAAAAAGAAAGATCAATTGTTTGTCTGCTGGCCCCGAAAACAGATATTTAAACATCAAAGTTGCCTTTATATTGCATGATGTCACAAAAGTGCCTTTAAATAAGAGGTGCAGGAAATGTATCCTGCAGTCCACATGAGACCCTTGCACCACACATTTTTGGTCCCTGAACCTCAACCATTCTCCTAAAGTTCCTTGAACCCATCATTTTTTAAAAAAATACCAAATACGTTCAGGCACACAAAAAATGATTTCACAGTTCCCCCTCCCAACCACTCAGAACACTCATCCCCTTTCAAATAGCACCTTTTTTCTTTGTTTCATCTCCGAAATGGTGACAGGAAGTGAAACAACATAACAAGAAACATTGCAAGAAACATCCTTAACTGCAATGAATGGGGATTTTGAGCATGCAAGGAAGATACAACACATTGTCAGAGTAGAATTGCAGTCCATGTATTTCATTTATCTCTGCAAGATAAAATACAGTCAGCCCTTCACATTTGTGGCTTTGACTTTTGCAAATCTGATTATTCATAGATTTGATTAATATGTTCTTTCTAGGAATCTTTAGGTCCCCCAGCTTGACCCTATGGTAAACATTCACCTAGGCATTTGTAGGTCTTTCTGTGCCATTCTGTGGTCAGTTACTAGCAGGTGTTGACCATACTGGAGGACCTACAAAATCCTAGAGAGGTGTTATCTCAAAAACAAACAAAACAGTGTTTTGTTATTTGCAGTTTTCCCACTTTCATAGGGGTCCTGCACCCCTAACATCAGCGAATGTGGAAGGCCCACTGTTATTTCAAAAGTTGTCTCCCTGATGAACTATAAGAGGTTCCAAGCATTTTTGATTTTTTTTTAAAAAAAAATTCAGGACAGTTGTTTTCTGAAGAGGTTTTAGCACAGAAAGTAGTTTATTCTGTGCAGTATTATGGTGCCACAATGATTCTCTGTGCAAAAAGGTGTTTTTTTTACTACTCTTTTTGCTAAGATATCTTGAAATGATAATTATCTCATGATTTTCTAAAGTGTCAGGCTCCTGTCCCTTATTTGGATTAAAGGGCCCTTGCAGTCTCTCCCGGTCCTATAATTCTATGAAGTCTCTGCATGCAGAATTGCACACTAATTGTGCTGCATAAGCATTGTTTTCAATGCCAGAATTATTCAGTCTAATTCACAACCCAGTGCATGTTCTCATGCACAATGGTAATATATGTGCAACCCTGCTTTTCCCTTCTTCGTGATTGTTAATCATCTTGATGACTTCCATCAACCTCACAGGCCGAGCAAGAAGGAGGGGATATTTAGCTGAGTTTCTTGGCAGTATTGCCATTTCCTACTTGTCCCTCAGTCCTGGCTTGGATGACATTTAATAAAGCTGGTGAGAAGTTTTGTTCCTGGTCAAGAGGTTTCAAAGGGCACCACGAGGTATAAATACTCTGGTCTACAATGAATGATGGTAGTACAAGGAGTCCTCTTCAGTATGACAAGCGGATGTTTGGAAGCCAAGAAATGTCTCCAGAAGAACAGTGTTGTGTGAGAGAGATTTGATTCATTTTGTTTATTGGTTTGCTGTTTCCAGTTTATAACCACAGAAGGCAAGGCTTAAAACTTTACTGAAATATATGATGTGGTTGAAAGGGATTGGAACTGTATGAACCCTTCACTGTAAATCTTCAGGGTTGCTCTATATATAACCAGATATTGCCTACAAGCATGAGGGATGTAAAGTGTTCTTTTGACATATACACCGACATGTTTCCTATTCAACGGGGAAAAGGTTTGTCCTCCTGGGCAATGTTCTCCTTCCTGGAATTGAATTGATCATAGAACTGAGAGCAGGGGGACTATCATCAGTGTGGAGGTCATTTAAGGCTGAGGTAGAAACAAACTTATTCAGCTGACACTCAGCCAATAAGCACCTCTCACTTGGTTGTAAATTGCAGAAGGAAAAAGTAGGAAATTCGTATAGGTGGTTGTTGAACAAAAAGTACATGTCACAAACAAGATAAATTGGGGCAAATCAGACAGAGCTTTCCCCTGGTATTTGATACCCCAGCACTTTGTGTAGGAATTATTGTGCAGAGAAAAACACAAGATCTGGCATTTATTAGGTAGTTATGGACTCACAAACTTGACTCACCATTTGTCCCAGTTTCACATTCATATTTATTATTGTGGCACCATTGCCATGACCACAAATGAGGCTGGATGGCCATCTGTTGGGGATGCTTTGATTGTGAGTTCCTGCATGGCAGGGGGTTGGACTGGATGTCTCACTGAAGTATAATTCCCAGCATTCCATATCATTGAGCCATAGCAGTTAAAGTGGTGTCAAACTGGATTATTTCTGCAGCATGCATGCAGCCTTTGTCAATTTCATGTTCTCCTGCATTCAAAAGTTTATGCCATCAATTCATTCTTTCAAATATTATGAAATCCATGTTTTTAAATAAATTCTTTTAAATGTTCTAAACTTACATTATCCTTTGTTAATGCTGGCCAAATGTAATGGGTAAAGATGTCCCAAGTATGGAGATGACCATGTGGTGCTTGCCTGTCATATTTGTGTGTGTGTGTGGGGGGGGGGGGAGCTCTGGTTGAATACACAAGAGCCTCAATCAGCCATTCCCTCAAAATAGCATAAATATATTCATGCAGACCTATACTACGCTGACCCATATAACTTTCCCTCAAAGTACTGATAAACCCCTACAGCCAGTCCACATGGCTATCCTATGCTTTGCACTGAGTAGACAGGCTCACTGTAGCATCTGCCTATATGCCCATAGACAGACGCAAAATGATGAAGTCAGCACTGAGATCTGCCAGGGTCCTCCAGAGGTCTCAGTGCTGCTTTTGTGTTCATTTCACGTCTGGTTACGGGACATAGCCAGATGTTTCTCCAAGCCTTTGTGCTCACAGTCAAGTATGAAATGGCCATGTGGGTAGCTTTAGAGGGTTTTTAGTAGGTCTGAGGTGGGCTTTAGGCACTGTGGAAGGAATACTAATCCTTGAAGCAGCTGAAAAGGGATATCCATAAGTGTAAGGAAAACTTT
Organism: Sceloporus undulatus; assembly: GCF_019175285.1. NCBI lineage: Eukaryota > Metazoa > Chordata > Lepidosauria > Squamata > Phrynosomatidae > Sceloporus > Sceloporus undulatus. Next base: position 317,285,171 of record NC_056523.1, on the reverse strand, counting down.
AATGTGTGGATTACCCTAACAGAATTCTGGCCACGGTTGCAAATCCATTTTTTCCCACCCCTGTTTATGTTAAGTACTCAAAGTTCTGGGCTTGTGTCAGTTTCAGTTTCTTCCAATGCAGAGCAGCCATATTCATTTCAAGCTTGTGGAAGGCCTGCATTTGCAGCGGCATTGTAGATGGATATAATTTGTGCATGGAAATGCTTTAGATGCCCATGTGCATTTGACTTTGCTTTATTTTTGTTTTTGGCACATTTGGTGTCTTCGTGAAGTCATGCAATGTTATCATTTAACACCATAGTTGCATAGCACAACTAATGTATAACTCCACATGTAGATTTTTATATTATGCAAACCTGATGTAAGATCTTGGACATGATTGAAAACAACAGCAACAAAAACCCCTCAAGATCCATCCTAAATATGAAAAAGGTTGGAAAATCTGGTAAAAAAAATCAACCACCATGAAGTTCTCCCCTATTCTCATCTGGGATGCCTGCTTAGTGTAGTAAACTAACCACTAGGAAAAACTGTAGGATTCCTTTCTTTCACATAAGCCCAATGATGCAGTTAACTAATTGTTTATGACAGGTATCACCTGGGCTATAAAGCCAATTGTTTCTCAGCAATCCTTGATAAAGGACTGACAGTGACAACAATAAAGCTACTTTAAGACTGAAGAGCTGATCATTATTATCTTTGTCAATTGATCTCCTACTGTCAGTTAATTAGTGAGAACTTTCAATGCACAAATGAAAGCAGCCATTATGGCTGTATTTCCAATTGATTTTTCTCACTAACATGAACAGCAATTTGTCCATCCAGTGAAGGGGAGAAGTGAAATAATACATATTTTTCCAAACAAAATTTGACAGGAATTGCTTACTACATAACTGAGAGCCCTTTCACACTGCACAGTTATACCATTATGATTCCATTTTAACTAACATGGCTGTATCACATGGAACCCTGGTGTTTGTAGTTTGGTGAGGCCCTAAAGCTCTCTGGTTGAGAATTCTAAATACCTTATTCTAAAGTACAAATTTCAGGATTTTTTTAGGGTAGATCCATGGAGTTAAAGTGAAAGCACAGTGCTATAGCTGTGTAGTGTGAATTTGAAGAGATAGCCATGTTAATCTGTATGTGAAGGGATCTTGTAGTATTTTTGAGACTAACTGAAAGAGAATTTGGTAGCATGAACTTTTGTAGATTTGAGCCTACTCCCTCAGTCTACAAAAGCTCATGCTGCCAACTTCTCTCTTTCAGACAGGGGCTCTTCAGACCACCCCAAAGGGGCAGCCTCCAGACTTTTTCAGTCAGATCAGGGCCATGGCAACTACATGCTGCAGCCCTGATCTGGCCTTTCCAGGATGTGAAAAGGAGCCGCAAAAAGCAGCCCCTTTTTGAGCCCTGGAAAGGGTTCCATAGCTGTGGTGGCATGGCTATATGGCACTCCCTTGGCACTGTGTCATCTGAATGCAGCACTGTAGTAGCACCATGATGCCATACGCCATCATGGCATCCTAGGGGCAGAGCTGGGGAGTGTATAATGGAGACGCTACACCCCAACTTCAACTCCAAGCCAGCCCAAAGTGCCAGTCTGAAGAGCCCCTTAGTCTCAAAGGTGCTACAAGATCCCTTTGCATACTATGCAGTGTGAAAGAGCATCTGGTCTCCAAACATCTTGGTAGGGTTAAAATATTCCAACATGGTGGGCAGTTGTGGAATGTTGTATAAAGTGAACAGGAGCCATATTTGGCATTTCATCTTCCTGGTGTGAATATATGAAAGGCATTTTGGTAAGTCAATCTTAATTCTTAAGGGGGTCTGAAAGGCATTTTGATAAATCAGTCTTAATTCTTCAGGGAGGTTGTGTAATGTTCATTTGCTATCCAATCTTTAGGAAGTGAAATTTTAAAATTTAAATAATATGGAGGGTGCTACCAGCCTGCTGAAGATATATGCATTATCAAACAAGGCAGGGATAATGCTTTAATAAAATCTCCCAGAAGAATTCAAAGATCTTTTTAGTCATGTCATAATTGCTTTGGAATGCTGGCACTAGGAAGGGGCATGTTTTGGACAACAACTCTCAAAATTCACTAGTCATCATGAGTATCTATGGTGGGATTCTGGGAACTGCTGTGGTGATGGGGTGGTGGTGGTATTCAACACAAGGGTTATGTAGCACACTCAGTTCTGCATGCAAATATCTCATAGATTCCTAGAGTTGGAAGGGACCACAAGAGCCCTCTAGTGCAGCCTCCTGTCAAGCAATATCAATATCAATAGCAAGTACATTTCTATACCGCTTATGAGTGCACTTAAGCACTCCCTAAGTGGTTTACAAAGTGTAAACTAATGCAGAAATGCACAACTAAAGCACACCTAAGAGATGGCCATCCAAAGTCTGTTTAAAGACCTCCAAAGAAAGAGGGTCCACCACCCTCTGAAACATTAAATTCCATTATTATTATAAGAAGTTCTTCCTAATATTTAGATGGAATTCATCCTCTTGAAATTTGAACCTACTGGTTCATGGCAATCTTATCCCTTCAAATATTTAAAGATGGCTATAATACCATCTCTCCAACATGTCTTTTCCAGGGTAAAAATATTCAGCTCCCTAAGCTGTTCCTTGTACAGCTTGGTTTCCAGATCATTTGCAACTTGAACACCCTTACTGGGAACACCAAGATGTTAAAATGTGAGAAAAGCAACCCCTGTGAGAAACTGCTTAGAGAGCCTGGCATCCTACACAATCCAAATGTACCTTTGTGTTGTTGCTGCTATTTCTTTTTCCCTCAGTTTGTTGCTTCTGGACAACTTCCGGGATTTTTGTTTGCTAGTTCTGTGAAAAAAAGGAGGAAGGGAGAGGGAAGGGGAAAAGGGAATGTAGCAGCATGTTTATCACTAATTAATTTTTATTTTAGTATGCACTTTTGTGGATATAAACCTACTTCTTCAGAGGCAGGAGAGAGGAGAGAGAGAGATTATTGCTACTTAAATTCATACTGCAAAGGCAAAGGTGCTGTTGGGCCTTATGGGTGTCACATAGCTTTTAGCAAGTGCTGTTGATACAGTATTAGAACAATAAACCTGATTTCATGAATATCTAACAATAAGAGTAGGGGTGTGGGCACCATTCGTGCTTTGTATAGGCAACTCTGTTTATAAATCTGCAAGTACAACTAGCTAGGAGAGAACTAATTTACCTGCTATCAAAACTCGGCTATTATAATATATTTTTTCCTGAATTCTATTACCATCAACTCATTCTTGAAATAAAGCTACAGCAACATAACAGCTTCTCATCCAGACATGATAGTGAAATTCAAAAACACCTCTGAATACTGTGGGAAATGAAAACTCAGTGAAAGGTAGTATGTCAGAAATTAGGGATGCAAATTCTGACTTGGTTCATCTTTGCATGGTAAATGAAAAAACACAAAATACATACAATATTCACATAAAATGCAGCTTTCTCCTCACTGTTGCTTGATGAGATTTATTTCTCAGCGTTGGGAAGATTTTGCACATGGCTGCCTTGCTACAAAAACAACATTGCTTTTTAAATCAGTGGGATTCACCTATGTGTTGACTCATTAATAGTTAGGAGGGGATTAAGGGTCCAAACAGACAGGCTAGAATAAAGCTACTTTGGGTCACTTTGAAGGTATGCTGTTTAAATGACACACAAATCTAAAGAGTCCAGAAGCTGTGCCAAAGCTGTACTCCAGTCCTTAGAATTGGAGTGTGGCTTTGGCGTGGCTTCTGGCCTCTTGGGACACATGCATCATTTAAATAGCATACCTTCTAAGTGACCCGAAGTAGCTTTATTTTGGCCTGTCTGTTCATACCTTAAATCACAGGATTGCTACCAGTGCTTTTATTTGCAGTACAGAAGGATGATTTTGGGAGGCAAATACCAATGCTCAAACAAAATTAATCTGCTTTTTCCCCCTTGTCACTTTAGCGAAGTATTTGGAAGAGCAATGAAGAACAACATGATTCATTTGTGATCATGATAGTCCATTTTCATTATTCCAAATTATACCAACAGACACAGGTTACTGCTCCTCTTTTAGGATACATTCCAACCAAATTAAAGAAGGCATATTTCTCTGTATGCCTGAACGATTGCTTTTATGTTCCTGTCCGCATATGGAGTTGATAATATGGTTTCCTTTTTAGTATTGCATTGATGAGCAATTTGGACGTCTGTGGCTCTGTGACACTTTTGTCACTGCTGATAACATTTTCCAATGAAAGGAGCGCAACAACCCAGAAATGTTTTTAAGAAAAACGGCTGTAGTGTTACTCTAAAATAATTTCTGGCAACACATCATTATTTTCCAAACTCTAAAAAAGTAACATTTTTTCTAGCTGAAGTGACAGGAAATGAGACAGCAGTTGATGCATACCCACAATTTATGATTACTTAATGAGTTTTTATTACTTTAATTAATCATCACTAGGAGTTATTTCTTTTCGTTTGCCTACATAATGGATTTGGAGTGCAAGTGCCATTTGCAGACCAATAAGCTTTCTATTTAAAGTTTACGGGCTTCCCTACAGATTTTCGTGCTTGTGTGCATAAATGTGAGAGGAATACAGGGTAGAGTTTTGGCACAGTAGCAGACATGCTAACCATAACCTAATTGCAAACAAATGGTATGCTTCCTGATAGCAGACACTTGAGAATTTTGTTTAGTATGCATATTTAAATGAACCAATTTTATCTGAGGACTAACATACAGGTTGGAAAGACAGTTATACTTTGGCTTTCACACTTCTCCAAACTTTATGATACAGTTCTGAACTCAAAACAAAAGTTTACACAATAATATATTTAGAGAAAAAATGTTTTCAAATACCAGATATGAGACAAATGCCTGTTGTTCAGGGGAAATACCAATAAAAATATGTGACCTTTCATGCATTTTTAAAAATTGCAACAGATTCATGGGTGGGAAGAAGCAAACACACTTAATAAACAATTCAACAAGTGACAAAAAGTGGAACTGGGCCAATTCATCCATCCATGTCTAAATTTATATTGAATTTCCATTACTGGAACAAACCAAATGAATATAACACAGTGGTCTATGCAGAAAATTTAGAACATTTATCTCATTTGAAACAGCCCTTAGGCCAGCCTTTCCAAAGCTTAGGCAATAGGTTTTATAACTGAAAATTGGAGCCACATTTCATTTGTACACTCCAAAATGTACTTACATATTGGTCACAGTCCTAAATAAAGTGTGCACAGTGAGATCTATTTCTTTTTTTCTATTTAGCTAGCTGTAGAACTACAGCTGGAACAAGAACTGCCTGGTTACCTCCATGCTCCCCCCACCTGAACCATTTCAACACCATTAGAGTCTGACTATTTCCACAGGGAGGAGGTCTATGGTTGTTGCATTAAAAAGTACCTTTTACTACATTCAAAATTATTTATGTATATTTATTACCTAAAGCTATACATGTATTTCATCACTGAAAGGATTCCAGCCATTATTTCAATCAGCTACCCATATATTTAGCAGGCATTCTATTTCACAGCTCTAGTGTGGCCCAGAAATGCCAACTCCTAGCAGCTTTATCCACTAGGGAAAGCAATGGTGATGCTAGGAGGTGTGGTGGTAAGACCTTACTAGCTGACAACCCAGGAAAAAGTGTCACCCAGTGGGTCAGTATATCCGGGGGGGGGGGGGGGGGGGCGGCCAGCCCTTCTAGGTCCTCTGTAGCCATGGCCACATAGGATTCGGAAGGCCTGGGGGGAGGAGGCTGCCTTCTGGATCTTGCATGGCTATGGCCATGCAGGATCTGAAAGACCAGGGGGGCTGCTGAGAGGGCTGAGTTTGGTCCCCATCTTGCTGCCACGGAGCCATTCTAAGTGCTGCAGCAGCGAGGTGGGGTGAGTGCCCTTTTGGCCATGCCTCTTGGAAGCCGTGCCCTTGCCCCAGGTGACACCCCAGGTGGAAACGCTACTGAGTGAAATCACCCGCTGAATCTCATGTACCAATACTAGACATATGGCCAATTTTGGAAACCTTCTAATCCTGCTGCTGCTTTTCCTCCTTGCTCCTGTATCTTATTCACTCACCATCTCCAAGTCAGGAAGTAGGAAGTATCTTATTTTCATTTATTTATTTTTTGGACTAATCCCTTAGCAGACCTCACCAGCAGGGGTAAGGTCTCCATGAAAGGAGCTTCAAATGGAGGGAATAAACTCCACACGCCTGCTCTTTCCATCTTTAAAACGATCATAGATTGAGATCCCTGAAGCATTGGAATAAAGCTTTATATAGTCCAGCATCCTTTTTCTCATAAAGGCCAACATGATACCTTTGATAAACCATGAATAATTCAAAAAGGTAGAGTTCTTCTGCAACTCATATTCAACAATCTGTTGAATGTTGCCACTATGGACTGCAACTATTGATAGACTTATCTTCCAACAATGTGCACAATCTCCTTTTAATGTAACTACAAATAATCATCCACCCATCCCTTCCTGGCACTCAATTTTTTGTGCAACACTGGTGATTTTTTTCTGACATTTCATCAGCCATTGACATTTGGGACAGCCACATACAATAGCTTTCCTCCCTCCAGCTGATAGCAGATGCCATAGAATGAATAGGGGAGTCCATGCTACATGCTCCCCTTCTGCTCTGATGAACTTGGAATGGTGGATTCACCCAACGTATTGTTTCCTTTTCCATGCATACAGATCTGGCACAATATGCCAGCTTCCTGGCAGTGTGGGGGCATGGCATATGGACAACGCACACCTCAATGATGCCTGAAGCTGGTGTCACACTGCCCTGAACATATTTTCGGCACTCTGGTAGCATAGTGTTTAGACTCTGTATGCTGCAGGACCACCAAAAGGCAACGTCAGCAGTGGAAAGGATGGCTTCTTTCTGGGCCAAGAAGGAGCTGCATTTTACTTTTCTGAGGTGCTGGTAAAACACCAGATCAGGGTGCAGCATGTGGTTGCTGAGGTCCCGATCTGGCAATCAAAGTGGAGTCATCAAGCCACCCCTTTAGGGCCATCTGTATAGGCCCTTAGTCTGTGAGATACATTACGCGATGTAATACTTTACATGGTGTTCATTGTGAGATGCATTACATGGTATATTAATGCACAAACATATGTATTAGAGGCAAGATCCATATCTCCTCCATTCAGAAATATAACTTCTGGATTAAAATCATAGCCAACCTGGCAAACTCTGCATTGCAGCTCAAATGTTTTATAACAAAAGGTACACAGATCATGGTTTTGATATTTTAAAAACATTTTAAACCTGTTTTAACATGTTTTATTGCATAATATTTTCTTTAATTATGTATGTTGGGATACGGAGTGAAGACTGCCCTAGTCGCCTTGGTTGATGATCTCCATCTGTGCATTGACAGGGGAACTGTGGCCCTGTTGGTGCTCTTGGACATTTCAGTGGCCTTCGATACCATAGACCATGGTATCCTTCTGGAACGCCTGAGAGAGTTGGGAATCTCTGGGTCTGCTTTGCAGTGGGTGTGTTCCTACCTCTTGGGCAGATTCCAGATGGTGATGCTGGGGGACAGCTGCTCCTCTATGAGAGAGCTGACATCTGGTGTCCCTCAGGGCGCCATTCTGTCCCCCATGCTGTTTAACATTTACATGAAGCTGCTGGGTGAGATCATCCGGAGACATGGGGTGGGGTGTTCTCAGTACGCTGATGATACTCAAATTTTGTCTTGGACTGTCTCAGTGACCAAGGAGAGTATCTCCCCCCTGAATGACTGCCTGAAGTTGGTAATAGATTGGATGAGGGAAAATAGACTTAAGCTGAATCCAAATAAAATGGAAATACTCGTGATAGGTAAACCCAATCCGGGTATGGAGATAAGTTAGCCAGTTCTAGATGGGGTCATACTTCCCCTGAAAGACTACGTCCACAACTTGGGAGTGCTCCTGGATTCGTCACTTCAACTGTCTTTTCAGATTGATGCAACAGCCATGAGTGCCTGTTATCAGCTACGGCTGATACGCCAGTTGTGCCCCTACCTGGAGTAGCAGGACCTATAAATGGTCGTACATGCTCTAGTAACCTCTTGTCTTGATTTCTGCAATGCACTGTACATGGGACAACCTTTGTGCCACGTCCAGAAGCTCCAATTGATACAAAACATGGCAGCTAGACTGGTCGCCGGAAAATCCAAGTTCGACCATATTACACCTATTTTAAAATCATTACATTGGCTGCCTATTAGCTTTTGGGCACAGTACAAGGTGTTGGTTATCACCTATAAAGCCCTACATGGCCTGGGTCCAGTCTACTGAAGGAATGCCTCCTCTCATACAATCCTTCCTATACACTCTGATCCTCTGGGAAAAACCCCTTACAATCTAGAAAGACTAGACTGGCGGTAACCTCCCGGAGGTCCTTCTCTGTCACCGCTCCAAAAACCTGGAATGACCTGCCAGAAGAGATTCGCCAATTATCCTCACTCGAGGCTTTTAAAAAGGTGACAAAAACCTTTCTCTTCCGGCAGGCCTTCCCTGATTGATAATGTCCAGAACCAATTGAATCCCCCTCCTTTTATTATTTTTCTTATTCGTGGTTTGATTATTAATTTTGTCGTATTGTTACGTATTTTTAACCATGTTTTATTGTTTAAATTTATACTTGGGAGGGAGGGTTGGGCCAAGGTCTTGTGGGACTTAATAATAATAATAATAATAATAATAATAATAATAATAATAATTTGTTTTATTTATATACCACTATTCCAAAGATCATAGCGGTGAACAGCAAGTAACCTAATTAGCAAGTAAGCTAATTTGCCCCCAACAGTCTAGGTACTCATTTTAGTGACCTCGGAAGGATGCAAGCCTGAGTCGAGCTTGGGCCCTTTTGCTGGTCTTGAACTCGCAACCTTGTGGTTTTGAGTGAATGGCTGCAGTACAGGTATTTAACCACTGCGCCACCAGGGCTCCTTGTTCTTTTTATTGTTGTATATTGTATAAACTTTGCTGCCTCAGTCCTCAAAATGGGAGAGGCGGGATAGAAATAAATATTTTATTATTATTATTATTATTATTATTATTACTTATTGTTTTGAATTTCTGTTCTTTGAAAATGCTTACATTGACTATTTGTGTGCCACTGTGAGGTGCTGTGATATAGGCAGGGTGCGATTATTTTAATAACATGAAGTAAAATAAGTACTTCTAGTTTGGTAGAGACTAACAATGAGATGTAATCACCATGCAAGTGTTTAACTCAGGATTGCAAGTAGGTTCAGCTATAGAGTGCTGGCTTTGTTGGTGTTGTCAGGAAGTTCTTAAACTCTGTACCAAGTTCTCTGCTTTTTCTGAGCAAAGGATCAGTATAATGTTTTGAAGAGATGTGGATAAATGTCAATAAGGAAAATGATTGGCCTCATTTTAGCATCATGTTGATAAACTGTGTGTATTTGGGTCTCTGAGGAAAAAAAGCCAGTGTCAGCTAGTGTCAGCCTTTATAGCAGTAGTAATGGCTTGTTAAGGTTTTTTTATATATGTTTGTGTGTGTGTGTTATGGGTGAATTAATCTCTCCCTCTCTCTCTTTGTATATATGTGTAATATTTAGAAGCACTAGGTCTTGCCCTCAATTCATTTATCCCATTCTATTCTGTGCAGCATGCCAGATTCTCTTAGCCTCTAATAAACTGTTTTTGTGAGAGGGAGTGATGTTCCTGTTATGACCTGATCAGCAATTCTTTTCCTTTTCCCTTTTTATTTATTGGTCTCTGAGTGTTGTACACTTGCTATTGAATGTTCTGTTCTTGTACTGGCAGATTAGATCACTAAAAAGACCTAATGGAAACCACAATTGCTTGACTTTCTCCCTTTGCATTTTTTTAATTCTTAAATTAAACAGAAAGAAGCAGTCATGTCACAGCTACTCCTAGCTGTGTTGGAACAATCTACATTGCTCTACATGTAACTGGACAGGCCCTGGGGTCTGGCTCTGAGGAGATCTTTCCTCAGACTTCACCTGGAAAACAATATCCAGATGTAGGCATTTAAGTTTAAGAACAAGATCAGATGTGTCTAGAGAAAGGTGACCAAGATTATCAAAATCCTGGAAACTAGGATTTAAGAATGACTGAGAGAGCTGGGTATGCTTAGTTTGGAGAACAAAAGACTGAGAGATGACATGATAGCAATCTTTCAATATTAAAGAGATGTCAAGATAGAGCAAGCTTGCTATCTGCTGCTTCAGAGACTAGAACATAAACCAATGGGTTCAAAATATAAGAGAAGAGATTCCACTTAGACATTAGGAAGAACTTATGTACTGTAAGAATTGATTAACAGTGGAATAGACTGCCTCAGAGAGTGATGAACTCTCCAACTCTGAAGGTCTATGAGCAGAGTTTGGATGGACATCTTTCAGGAGTGCTGCAATTGTGTATTTCTGCATGGCAGGGAGATGGACTAGATGTCTCTTGAGATATCATCCAACTCTAAGACCAGTTCAAAGTTTTTATAATCCTTAAGGGCAAGGCAGTATTTCTGAACCTGTATAAATCCATAGTATACTTTGCACTAGTGCAGAGTAAATTTATAAATTGTGTGTGGTTAAGCCCCTAGGAATGAATAAGAATTAAAGTTCTCGAAGAAATTAGAAGTGATGAGAACTTAATTGAAGAAGTGATTCAATTTCTATGTTAGGGGTGGGGAAAATGTGGGTTTAGGATTGGTTTTGTAGCCCCCAGCCTCTCCAGACTCCTCAGACCACACTTAGGAAGTCATGATTCACCTTTCAACAACCACACTGTTGTTTATAAAAATAATATCCCTTTCAAAAAAAGAAGTGGACTTCCAGCCTGTTCAAAGTGCTGACTTTCTCCCCCACACTCTCTGACATGCTGTGAAGTCCCCATTGGGTCTCAGGCAGAGAAATTTGGCCTCCAGATCTCTTTCAAGTCCCTAGCCCTGTCCTCTAGCTCTCAGTAGGACTGGAACAAAGAGATCATGGGGTCATCATGTATCTTGAACAAGCACTGCTGTGTTTTATACAGCTAAGGATAAATGAGTTCAAGTGAGAATTTGTAACAAAGATAACTAATAGTAAAGGATGAGATTTATGTAGGATTGCCAGGTTGGATTTAGGACAGTGCCCCTGGAACTTTAAACCTTAACAGATAATGGAGCAGGATGACTCATTGTAAATCTGTATCAAGTCAAAGGATCAAGTTCTTCCTCATTTTTCAATCCTCAGCTTTCAGCCACCTCCACCCAATGAGGAGCAGGGATAGAGGCACAGAGGAGTACCCAGCTCTAGTCTTGTCAGACAGCAATAACATTACCTTCAGTGATGTATGTTTGGCAATAAGAATGGAGCTGAGTACTCTTTCATGTTATCGCCACTTCTTCCTCAAGAGGAAGGCCATAACCATGTTGAATGGGGAAAGCTACAGCTGAAAATTTGGATTTCTAAGGTAAGGGAGGACAGGTACATTTAGCCCATCTGATATATCGTTAGAGTACCTTGTTGTGTTACAAGAGCTCTATCTCAGATTCACTTTGGTAATCCTAGTAGGCTCATACAGTTGGCCCCTGATATCTGCTGATGTTTGGTTCCAGGAGCCCCTGTGGATACCAAAACCCATGGATGCTCAAGTCCCATGAAATACAGTGGCATAGTAAGATTGTGTCCCTTGTATAAAATGGCAAAATCAGTGTTTGCTTTTTGGAATGTATATATTTTAAAAATATTTTCAAACTGTGGATGCTTGAATCTGTGGACTAAAAAAATCCATGGATATGGAGCGATGACTGTGTACTGGCCATCTTGGTCAGGCTAGTACAGTCATTCCTGTGTAAAAGGCACAAGGGAAGTGTTTTGGCCCATGATTTAATAAGTAATACAGGTTTGAAGGAACACCCATTATCTATAGAGCTGGGCAAGTCACATTGAAGCAGATACATCTCTAGTTAAACACCTGGACCCAGAAGGGGATGAATGAGTTTCCTCAATAAAAAGTAACACACAATACCTTCACCCAGACCCAGTGGTTTAAGAAATAACCTGTTGGAGAATATAAGAATGGTTAGAGCTAGGCTTCTCTTTTCTGTATGATACTTGAAGTAGAAATAACATATTTTGTATTCACTGCCAGCCTGCTTCCAATTTGAAAATAAGAAATAGGTAATAGCAGAAAAGTGTTATGTATCAAGCACATCACTGTTTATAGAATGACAAAAGGACAGGGAGTAGGGATGCATGAAGTGACACCTGACGGTAGATTCAGCAGTGATACCTGAAGTACTTATAGCAGGTGGTAGCATTTCAGCCTGATTTCAAAAGTCAATTTATATCCTGCTTAAAGCTGCAATTTTTTGCATGCTTGACAGGCATAATCCCTACTGAAGCCAAGGGGGCTTAAATGCACCTAAAACTTTGCAGTAGATCTTGCTGCTGGTTGCCAGAGTTATGTGGCTGGTTTTTTAATTACTGCGGTTGCTGTTGATATTTTTATAGTTATTACTGTAAACCATCTTGTTTGTGGTGCATATTTTCTGGGAACAGTTTTTCTGTGTTGTTTTTTTTAACCCCAGAGGTATTTGGATTGAAGCCACCTTCAGTTCTGCCAACACGTTCCTACCAGCAAAGTGATAAGAACTTGAAAAAGTTACTTCTTGGCACTAAAATTCCCATGATCCACCAGCTGTGGTCCCAAAAGAAACACACTCTTCAGCAAGACACATACTAACTCTGATAACCACAAGCATGGCAGCAAACAGTACAGGAAGCAGAGCTCCAACATGTAGGAGATACTGCATTTTTACCTTTTGGTTTTTTCCACTAATAGTCTATCCAGCTTGGCAAGGTGAAACTCTCTTTGTCTTGACTTTTCCTTTGTCTTGACTCTTGGACTTTCTCCTTTATCCCTGAATTAGGAACATTGTTCATAGATACCTACCTGCAAACTACTACAATTTGTGTGTGTGTGTGTGTGTGTGTGTGTCTTCAAGTCATCTGCTGACTTATGGCAAGTTGGAAGAAATGTTTTTGCCAACAGTCTCAAGAACTTGATCAGGAGGGCTTTAAACTGAGTTCCGAGGGGAAGGGAGACATATTAAGGAAGGCAAAAGGATGGCGAAAATAGTCAAACTGACATAGAGGAAACAAGAAAAAAGTGCAAGGACCCAATGTGGGAGCAAAAAAAAAAACTTGCACAGGCAGCGTAAAAAGGGATCCATGGTCTGCAATGTCTTTACACTAATGCACAGAGCATGGGAAATAAGCAAGATGAACTCGAACTCCTAGTACAACAAAGCAAATATGATATAATAGGCATCACTGAAACCTGGTGGGATGAGTCTCATGATTGGAATGTGGAAATAGAGGGGTTAACCTTTTTAAGAGAAATAGGCAAACAGGAAGGAGGAGGAATAGCACTATATGTCAGAGAAATTTACACCAGTGAAGAGATCCAGGACATCAATCCTGGAAGCCAGGTGGAGAGCATCTGGATAAAAATTAAAGGCAGGGAAACAACAAGGATGTTATGGTGGGAGTCTATACAGACCCCAAGTCAGATGGAGGAATTGGATGATATCTTTCTAGAACAGATGTGTCAGAACTCCAAAGCCATTACTGATCAATATTCACATTCACTTTGGTTACTGTTCATATTATTTGTGTAATTGCTTTAACTGTAGTTCTGTCAGCTTTGCTATGCTTTGCTAGGGGGGATGGGTGCTGTGCTTGGGACGGATTGCAGCTTAGGATTGGAATGCACTGTTTAATTAGTTGGAGACATCTGCAGAGCCTGTTCAAGGTCAGGTTGGTTTCTCAAGCCTCGTTAGCCTGAGAAGCCAGGGGGGGAAGGTGGAGGGGGAGAAAAGGCGGAGAGGAAAAAAAGGTGGGGTTTGAGCATTTTAACTTGGCATTTTGAGGCTTGACTTTTAGATTCACTGAAACGTCTGTCTGACACTTTCATCTGTATCAATAAACTTCACTGCTTTCTAGCAAGTTGCTGTTGTGGATCTCTGGTGAAAGTTGTTGGGTCTTACAAGATGACCACACAGTCAGAAAAGAGAGATGTAGTAGGATGGTGGACTTCAACTATCCTGATATTTGTGGAAGTCAAACTCAGCAAAATCCTCAAAGTCTAGCAAATTCCTCACTTGCCTGGAAGACAATTCATTGTCCAAAGGTGGAAGAGGCAACAAGGGGGTCAGCTATTTAGATCTGATCCTAACCAACAAGGATGACTTGGTTAATGGGGTGCAAGTGGTGGGATCATTAGGTGGAAGTGACCATGTTCTCCTGGAGTTTGTAATACAGTGGAAAGGAGAAACCAGGCAAACTCAACACACATTCTAGATTTTAGGAGAGCGGATTTCAGTAAACTTAGAGAAGTATTGAGGCGATTCCATGGTCAGAAATACTAAAAGATACGGAGTTCAGGATGGATGGGACTTTCTCAAAAGGGAGATACTGAAGGCACAATTCCAAACAGTTCCAGTGAGAAAGAAAAATGGGAGGTGTCTCAAGAAACCAGGATGGATGACTAAGGAACTTTCAACTGAGCTAAGTTTTAAACGGAGCATATATAAGAAAGGAAAAGGGGGGAATCACGAAAAAGGATTCAAAGAAATAGCAGGCATGTGCAGGGGTAAAGTCAGAAAAGCTAAAGCGCAGAATGAACTCAGGCTTGCTAGAGAGGTTAGAACAATAAAAGGGCTTTTTGGATATGTCCGCAGCAAAAGTAAGAGAAGGAAATGGTAGGGCCACTGCGTGGAGAAGATGGCAAAATGTTAACAGGAGACAGAGAAAAGGCAGAATTACTCAACACCTTCTTTGCCTCAGTCTTCTCAGAAAAGGCAAGGGTGCTCAACCTGAGGATAAAGGAGCAGTGGACAGAATAGGGGAATTTCAGCACAGAATAAATAATAGATGTAGAGGAACACCTTGTTAATCTAAATGAATTTAAGTCTCCGGGACCGATGAACTCCATCCAAGGGTATTAAAAGAACTGGCAAATGTAATACAAAGCCATTGGCAATAATCTTTGAAAACTCCTGCAAAACAGGAGAGATCTCGGCAGACTGGAGGAGGGCAAACGTTGTCCCCATCTTCAAAAGGGGAGAAAGAGGATCCCAACAATTATCGTCCAGTTAGTCTGACATCAGTCTAGAAAAGATTCTGGAGCAGATCATTAAACAGAGAGTCTGTGAACATCTAGAAGGCAATGCCATAATCACAAAAGTCAACATGGGTTTCAGAGAAACAAGTCATGCCAGACAAATCTAATCTCTTTTCTTTGATAAAATTACCAGCTTGGTAGATGAAGGGAATGCTGTGGATGTAGTTTATCTGATTTCAGTAAGGCCTTTGACATGGTTTCCCATGACATTCTTGCAAACAAGCTTGTAAAATGTGGACTAGACAAGGTAACTGTTAAATGGATTTGTAATTGGTTGACCGGCCGAACCAAAGGGTGCTCAACATGGCTCCTTTTCATCCTGAAGAGAAGTGACCAGTGGGTCCCACAGGCTCTGTCTGGGCCCAGTGCTATTCAACATCTTTATCAATGACCTGGATGACAGATTGGGAGCATACTTATCAAATTTGCAGATGACACCAATTAGGAGGATAGCTATACCCCAGAGGACAGATCAAGATTCAAAATGACCTGAATAGACTAGAAAGCTGGACCAAAGCTAACAAATGAAATTCACACGGAGAAATGTAAGGTATTGCACTTGGGAGGAAAAAATAAAATGCACAGATATAGGATGGGTGACACCTGGCTGAATGAAACTACATGTGAAAGGGATCTAGGAGTCCAAGTAGACCACAAGTTGAACATGAATCAACAGTGTGATGCGGCAGCTACAAAGGCCAATGCAATTTTAGGCTGCATCAATAAAGGTATAGTGTCTAGATCAAGAGAAGTAATAGTGCCACTGTATTCTGCTTTGGTCAGGCCCCACCTAGAATATTGTGTCCAGTTCTGGGCGCCACAATTCAGAAAGGACATTGAAAAACTGGAGCGTGTCCAAAGGAGGGCGACAAAAATGGTGTAGGGTCTGGACCATGCCCTATGAGGAACGATTAGGGAGCTGGGGATGTTTAGCCTGGAGAAAAGAAGGTTAAGAGGTGATATGATAGCCCTGTTTCAATATTTGAAAGGATGTCATGTTGAAGAGGGAGCAAGCTTGTTTTTGCTGCTCCAGAGAACAGGACCCGGAACAATGGATGCAAGCTACAGGAAAAGAGATTCCACCTGAACATTAGGAGGAACTTCCTGACTAAGGGCTGTTTGACAGTGAATGCACTCCCTCAGAGGGTGATAGAGTCTTCTTCCTTGGAGGTCTTTAAACAGAGGCTGGATGGCCATCTGTCAGGGATGCTTTGATTTGGATTTCCTGCATGGCAGGGGGTTGGACTGGATGGCCCTAGTGGTCTCTTCCAACTCTACAATTCTATGATTCTATAATTCTAACCCCTTAAATTTCATAGAGTTTTCATAGGCAAGGAATAGGTGATTTTTGCAGTTCTTTCCTTTAAATACAGCCTACGACCTATTGTGTGGTTACTCCAAGGAAGGAGATCACTAAGCTCGGTTTTAAGCATCTATTGTTCGTGCCTTGGCAAAGGTTGGAAACTTTTTTTAATGGTTTGGGTTAACCCCCTGAATACCCAGTTAGCATGACCAGCATCTGACAGGGTAGCATGTAAAAGATGCCATATATAGGATCCCTGACTCTCAAGTGAGGCCTCACCAGATTCCATCAAAGTTGAGAGCTTCAAAAGTAAGTTTTTCAGCAGCTTGCTGCTGCTTTCATCAATCAGAGAAGTTTTGTCCTATTATTTTGCGTTTCTGTGATCTGTTATTAGGTCTCTCCTAGTTTGGATCTGAATTATTTGATTGTATGTGATGATTACATATCATGGGTTCTATGTTTTAATGGCATTAACTGGTTCAGTTGTGTTGCTTAGGGTAGGTTTTTGGTCAAGATACTACATGATACAATGCCTGAAATCCTACATTAAGGAGCTGCAACACTGAACAACCAAATGAGTAACCAAATGAGCTGTATACCACATCACTTCTTCAATCTTGAACTGAAGGGATATTCCATATCAGATAAAACTATCCAGTTGATTTTGTGTGGGATCTTATATATGTGTAAGACACCCCAAATCTGGTCCATATATGTTGGAGACCTTATCCATGTGTAAGACACCAACAGGACTCTGTCCATTAATGTCATAAACATAAATAATTAACCTAGACCAATGAGATGTCTGGGTAAGTGGTTGAGGACAGCTATTAACACTAGCAAATTCAGATATTGGCCCCGATTACGAGAGCTCTGTCATTTATGTTACTCATTTGAAACAACATATATCATTTCCTCCTTGTGGATAATAATGGTGAGTTCTTGGAACTTGGCCAGGCTAGTTAATCTAGGGCAGTGGTTCCCAAATTTATATCGTCAGATGAATTGTGCTGCAATTCCCAGAATCTGTGACTATCAGCCAGGCTAGCAAGGTCTTTGAGGAGTTGAAGTTCAACAGCATCAGGGACCCAAGTTTGAATCACTGCCTTAAGGTTCTGATGTTTGCTTTCAGTGTGATTCATAACCAATGTCATACACTGGAAGAAAGATATGATATCCCTTTAAAAAAAGGGGGGGGGTTGTCTTCACATGAAGTATATAATACCACTAGTTCAGAACCTCAAACTGGGAGCTGATGAAAGATCTTCATCTGAAATTTTGGAGAACTACTGCTTTTTCCTTTACCTCTTGATCTGCACTGACCTTTTCTAAAACCATTATTTAGATTTGCTTTGCTCAACCTTGCTTTTAGGTTTATAAGCTTGGCTTGCTGTTTGTTAGATATAATGTCAGTTTCCTCTGATATTGAAGGGACATACTCACATTGCAAGGAGACTGATTGGGGGCTGATAATCTAGAGCTTTTAGGCACAGTCCAACGTACACCACTGGTTAAGTGCACTTATTTTTGTTGGATGCATAAGAGGGTGACTGCAGTCATAGCTACAGATGCTGCTTTTATTTTTAAAAAATCTGTTTTAAAAGAATCTGCAATTTCAAGAGCGTTTTACTGTTAGTCTCTCTCTCTCTTTTTCCTTCTCTTTCTGTCTCTTCTCTCTGTTCATCTTAATCAAACCTGATCCACTTGGTCCTTTGTTTTTCAAACATTAGATGTGCCTACAACAGTTCTCCCCACTAGCCCTGAAATCCCACACCATCACCCTCTCTGACGGATTCCTCTCCTTCCCCTTCTTTAGCTATCCCAAGTGCCAGTATCCTCCCCTCTGCTCCCCGAGATGTGGTCCCTGTTTTGGTCTCCAGTCGGTTTTGTCCGTCTCAGCTGGCGTCCCCTGCAGAAGCTAAGGGACCATCCAGACATATGCTGTGTACTTCTCCAGGGAAAGTGTGAACAGGTAGGTGCAGATAATAGATGCCTATTCTCAAGTTGCATGTATGCATATGTTTGTAGGTTTTATTAGTTACATGTATTACATTAAAATACCATCTTTCCCACAGTGAGCTCAAGGTGAATATAGCAGAGGCATTTGGAACAATGAATTCCATGTCAGTAAGACAATGAATCCATTCATGGATTTAAAGGAGCTATCCAAGGCATGAATCTATTGGAGTGGGAACAGGATCCCTTGGTCATATCTTTTAAACTTGGCAGTAAAATACAGTGGAAAATTTGCTGTATTGACATACAAGCCATGAGCAGCCCATTTTCCACATCTTCTCTCCTCCCCACTTTATTTACACACCAGCCCTTCACACAGTCAACACACAAGCCACGAAATGAGGTTCAAAACACACTGCAGAAATAGTCCAGTTTGATATTGCATTAACTGCCATGATTCAGTGTCCGGGAATCCTGGAAATTTAGTTTATTGTGGCACCAGAGCTCTTAGACACAGAAGGCTAAATGTATCACAAACTGTAGTTCCCAATTCCCTAGCATTGACCCATGGCAGTTAGGCAGTCTCAACTGGATTATTTTTGTAGTGTGTTTTGGACACACTGAATTTCATGGCTAGATGCTCTCAACTTGCATCTCTCAGGAGATGTACTGTAAAGATCAAACTCTATACCCAGGGGGAAAAAGCCACCATTTATTTATTTCATTAAATATTATGTCCCACCCTTTATTTGAAGATGTCAGGGCGTATGCAATATAACCATTCTACAAAATGTAAAACAGTATAAGCAGTTTAATAATTTTAAAAGGCTAAATACATTTTGGTCCATTAACATATTAAAATACAAGTTAGGAGCATTCAAATAGCTTAAAATGAATTAACACCATGTGTATGGAAGGGTTTTGCAAGATCAATTAGCCCCCAAAGCTTTCCTAAGCAACTGAGTTCTTCTGGCACCCAAACAAGCGCAATGTTGCCTTGACTGTATGACCTGCATCATTATACAGCTGAATGGTATACATATTATTATTTATTGCATAACCCCCCCCTTTTTTTTTTTTTTTGCTCATGAGGAACAGTAAACTGTATTTGTGCTGAATTGGATCGTTCATTCAGCCAAATATTAGCACAAATCAGGACTCCCTTGTTTTTTATGGAGTCTGCTACAGAAAACTGTCCAAGATAGCAAGCATTGCTATTTAATCATATTTTGTAAATCTGTTTTTCTCACTTGCACATTTATTATTATTACTTACCCTGGAGTGGAAGCACATTTTAATATGAAGCCTTTTTAAGTTACCAATTTCTGAAAGCACACAATGCCTGGAGTGCATTACTTTGTGTTAAAGTGTAAAATGTGTATACTTCCCCCAATGACTTCATTTTAATTAAAGTTGGCATTTCTGAGACTAGTCCTTGAGGCAGCCATCTTATGGAGACATGATGCTATTTATGGGTCCTTTGAATTACTGTAGTGTAAAAGAGGATAATGCCATACAGCCTGAATGATGGAATCAGAATGTTGACCATTTTTTTTCTCTTGGAGCTTGTTATTTAGACATAAATTTCAGAAGTTGTTTTTAAACATGTTGCATTGTGTGGTACATTCTAGCATGTTCAATAGTTTTAAAGTACATGCATTAGGTGTTCTGACTAAAGAAATTGTAAAGTGTGGTCCATGGGCTAAGTGTGGCAACCAGTCTCTTTATCCCTGCCCCTGAATCCCCTCAAGCCACCAGACCCATCCAGGTGAAATTTGCCATTATTGCCACCTGGAATGCCATAGCCTTTAAACACTTCCTAAAGACCACCAAATGGTTTTATTTTGCAATAAAATAAAATAAAAATCTAAAATCAACTATCAGAAATGAAAACAGGATGTAAGAAATGGAAGTGACTTTGGAACTTCCTGGTTATGTTTGTTGTTTGCTGTTAGTTGCTTCAAGTTGACTTCAACCCAGGTGGACTCAAGTCACCCTGTTGTTTACAGCTTAGCTCAGCTTTTGCAGATGGTGACTTTCTGATTCAGTGTATCTACCTGGAATGTGATCTTCCTCTTTCCTTCTGTCTTCCATCTTATCAAGTGTTATGTCTTTTCGTAAGTCCATGTTCTCATGATGTGGCCAAAATATATAATCTTTGCATCTGGAGGGTTAGGCCAATAGGCTCTAGGACCCATCCATTGGTCTTTTTACTGGTCCTGGTATTCTTAGATCTCTTTTTCAACACCCATCTCAAATGAATTGATTTTTTCCTATCAGCTTTATTCACTCTCCAGGTTTCATAATCATAACATCATTTTATGATCCTTGTCATGGTTATGTACCTGTCTCATAGCTGTAACAGAAGGGTAATCTTGCAGAAATTTCCAAATCACTATGACTGTTGAGCCTACAGTCAGCCTGTAGCAGAAAATTCAACTGATGCTACTGAGATAGAGGAGTCAAGCGGACACCAAAGCTTCTGATATCTGGAAAGTGGTTGAAAGCAATTTGAAAGAGATTTCTCACTTGCAAAGTGCTTTACCTGGTTGGGATGGCATCAAGAAAGACATTCTTTCCCCAGCACTAAGGGGACAGCCTCTACTTGTGGAGATCTCTAGTCAGTGACACCAGGAACAGAGAAAATTGTTCCCTGATACAGGGGACTCAGATGCAGTTCACGAAGGTCCATTCCTGTCCTGATGGGTTGTGGTGGGACATGATGGGGCAGAAGGGACCATGGTAAGGCCCACAGCTTTTCGTCACCACAAGCAAACAACACAACTTTTTCAAATAAATTATCAATTTAGAAGAGCACTGCAATAATCCTTTAACAAAGGATTAAATAAACATCCTGCAACTAACTTCCGGTATCTAAAATCTCTACTTTGAGATTTCAAGTGATTAAAACATCTGTATGTATTATTATTATTTAGGTGAAGAATTTTGGAGATGGTCTGCAAATTTTAAATCAATTTTAGAATAAAACTCAGTAAATGGAAGCAGAATCTTAATATTTGTCTCCCTTAAAGTTATATATGTTAGTAGTATCTGAATGAAGAATGGAGAAAGGCCAAATAAACATAAAATAAAAGTATCGTTTTAGGTTTCTGAGGTAATAATAATATCCTTATAGTACAGGTCAGATAATTTGTCATAATGGAAGTACACTTAATATTGT
>NC_056523.1:317260993-317263501 GCF_019175285.1 Sceloporus undulatus | reverse complement strand
AAAATATGGAAAGGATTACCATCCTATGAATTGAATGCATTACACAATGGCTTAAAAAGTACCACTGCATATCTAAGAGAACTTAGGCATATGACACCAAGATATTTCTGGCCATGATCTCCATCCCCACAAAAAACAAATGCTTTTATACATTCAAGCTCCCCATTCCTGCAACATTACTGGGCACACCAATGGTTCCAAATATATCTATTCATTCATGCAAAGAGCCCCAAAAAATAAAGCACTACCACACCATGTTGCCTGTTTAATCTGAGAATTTAGTCTTATATCCAGGATTCAACAGCATTTTTTCTAGAACTGGCCTCAGAGTATTTCCATCTTCAGTGATCTGCATGAAACTCAATGACAGAGGGAAAATTCACAGCAGTCTAAACGAATATTTCATACACCATCCCCACTTCAATGCTGTTAATTTTTAAGATGCAGATAAAAATATTATCCCTTTTTCCATATCTATCCTCTTAAAGGTCTGTGATCACTACTGGTTAGATCTGATGAGATTCATGAAAGTAAAAACAAACAACGAAATGCCTGGATTTAAGAGGAGGGAAAATCTTTTCATTTTTAAATATTCCCTGTTTGAAATGTCAGAGCAAAAAGCTCTTTATATCTGAGTTTCTTAATCACCTACCTAGACAGACTTAAAAAACAAGCACATAATTATCAAGAAGTTGTAAATAATTGATGAATAAGACATGGCATGGAAATGTATCTTTACTCAGTTCTAACTTCCAAACATTCATTATTCATAATCGTTATGCTGTGATTATACTTGTGTATTTTACATTCCACCCCTTGTAAACAGTAAGATTGATTTTAAAAAAACAACAGATGCACAGAGACAGGGAGGATTTGAATAACTCTCAGCAAATATGCCTTCCGTTTATCATAATTTTCTGCATTTAAAAGCTTACTACAGAGGAAAATGATTTCCTGGTATGCTAGTACGGATGTCCATGGGGGAAAATGGATGAAAGCAATATTCTTTAACAGTTCTTATTGTTTCATTGAGAGACAACTGTGCAGAGGTATTCATTGACAAACAACAGCAAGAGAGTTCTGAAGGCTGCATATGTTTTGGGATCCTACATTTCCTACCACTAGAATCAATGATGTGAAGGAAAACTGTCTAGGATAGAGCTGGTGGAAGTGGAAAGCACAAGTTTAGTCTTTATCCTATGTTCCAAAATAGTGTGCAAAGACTCACAAATTATAGATTGGTAATCAGAATCCTACTAAGGAGCAACTATGTCAATGAAAGAGATGGGAATTTTCATGTAAAACTGCAAGTGGCCAGCCATGACCACTGAAAGCTAGAGCTCCTGCACTGGACGAAAATGCAGAGAGGTAAGAATTAAACATCCAGAAGCTTCCAGACACTGTCATTCTTAAATATTCTTGTACAAAATATTGTTTGGGCTGCAAACAAAATAATTTTGCAAAACGTGCAGAACATATTTGGTTTTTGTGGCTGCAGCCCACAGGCTTGGGGTAAGATGGAAAATGAGCAGCTCTTCCATAGTTACCCCTCCTGACCTCTAACTACTTTGCCACATTTTGATATCAGCTGATGAAGCTCTGCTGATACGTCTCTGCAACTGGTCTGGAGAATTGAAGAGAGAGTGCTTTTTGGCCCATGTTTGTAGAACATATAGTCAACTGGGTTTATATGCCAGTGGTGACTAGTGGCTCCCATGTCAGGGTAATGGAGTTCTACTAAAACTTTAAGCAAAAATGTTAAGGAGGGAAGAGTCTTATCTCCCAGATGGGTGTAGCAGCTCAAATATGTCTTCTAACTAACTGAAACCCAGTCCATCTGACTTAGAATCCTACCAGCCACCACATTATTATTATAGGCCTTGGAACAGCTCTTAATGCAGTAACAACCAACACCATAAGTTTGAACTTTAGGCTGATGATGTGTTGACTTTTTTTAATCGCACCCAGAATGATGATTTCTGCCTCTAAAAAGGACAATTGAGTCCTTTGGTAGTTATTAACTTCATACTAACAGCAAAAATCCTGACAGGACCTAATGGGCTTGCAACTTCATCCCTCAGGTTTTTCCTATTTGGGAATAATCATCACGAAAGACATCCAGCAGCTCATACCCCCAAAATATAACCCAGTAGATACATGGATGCTTCATGAATCTAACGAATGGAAGGCTTTAAATCTTTCCTTGGCAGGATTGCCTTAGTCAAAATGTTCATGATGCCACAACTCTTTTTTCTGTTTCAAACAATCCCAATGATTCCTCCCCCATTTAGATTCAAGAAATGTCAAAAATTAATTATTCAATTTATTTTCAATAAAATGAAACCTAGATTTCCCAAATCCAATAGACATATCACTTCCAAAGACAGTGGTAAATCTAGAAGTTTATAATATGAAGTCCAATGAATTCACTTGCCTTTACACCAAAACTTCAAAAAAGAAACTTAGTGGGTTATCTAATCCATTTTTACCTAGCTCCCTACTCATTTG
>NC_056523.1:317242956-317260968 GCF_019175285.1 Sceloporus undulatus | reverse complement strand
CCAGATAAAAAAAACTTATACAAAAAGTCACACACACACAATGTCAAAAAATTCAAAAACAAAGACAAGTAGAGAATGAGAGAAAGCAACAGTATGGGATAAGTGCAGGTGCTGTTGAACAGAACGGTTGTCCTTCATATCACAAATTCCTTATCCACGGATTTAACCACCCATGGCCTAAAAATATTAAGTACAGTCAGTCAGTCAGTCTGTCTGTCTATCAAAAATTCAAAAAGGCTAGCTTTGATTTTGCCATTTTATATAAGGTGCATCATTTTAGAAGACATTTTATATTTAATGGGACTTGAGCATCTATGCATTTTGGTACCCATCGGGTCCCAGTAGACACCCAAGTGCCCACTGTATTTCAGAGGAAGGCAATAACAAACCACCTCAGAATATTCTTTGTCTAAGAAACTCTATGAAACTCATGGTGCCACAATAAAATAACAGTTTGACTTAAAGCACACACACGCACAAAAAAACTAAGGGGCTGTAAGCATCGCCCAAAAGGCCTGTTTCCCCATGGCAGGTGCCATCTTTTGTTTAGACAACACAGGGCCAATAACCTAGGCTGGGATTTTGCTTATCCACCAGGTCCTGCATGACCCCAGCCCAAACTGGCCCTTATCCTAAAACCTAAAAAGACCAAACTATTTGGAGTGTTAATATTCAAAAACCTAAAACTCTGCTGTTGACAGTGAGTAGATGAAACAGCTGCACCACCCTCCTTACTACCACTCTCCGCCTGCTGTTTGCCATTCTAGATGCAGGCCCAGTTTGCAGCTTTGTGATGTTGAAGGGCCAGATGGGTGAAGCACAGGTGCCCTGTTTCTGTCTTTATGTGAAACATGTTTGAACATGTGCCCATACTGATGCTGGTCCAAGTAAGTGCCAGGGGCAGGAACCAGGCCAGTCCATGGACAGGATAAAACACGGGCTGCTTTGTGGTTATCCTGCCAGTGCATGCAAGCACCATAAGAGTGTGACATTGATGCAGAAATTGAGCTTAGGGAGCACACATTAGAAGTGAGAGCTCCTCCAAAAGCCACTGTGACACTTGTCATAAACTGCCCTGGTCTGACTTAGAGGCACAGTTCCAGAGGACTCAGACTCTGAAGAACATGGAGGAGCCTAAGACAGAGGCAGATTTGGCACTGCCTGGATCAGCAGTCCCAGAGCAGGCCAGGAAGCTGAAGAGGGAAGAACATACTCTATGGACTCTAGGCGCAGGTGCTAGGATCTGTGGAGAGAAGCCAGGTCAAGGAGTCCTTGAGGATAGCTAATAGGTTTCAAGCTGAGAGAAGCAGAAAGTCTATTAAAAGACCCTCCAGATGACAGAGGTTCTTTGCAAGTTAACAACTAGTCTTGTTTTTTTTGGTCCTTGAATTTCTGTTGTTATCTGACATCTGGACTGCCTTGTGACTACACTCTTTTTCTCTGTCCCTTTGTTGTGACTAGACTGGTATTTGTGTGACTTTGGACTGGACTCTGGAATATTCCTTAATATTCCCCTGCTGTGCTGCTCTCAGTAGAGGTTAAACAGACAGAACCTGGGGGGCTGGCTATAAGATCCTAAAGCCACCCGAAATGAAAAACAATTATCTGTTGCTTTGCATCACTAAAAGTAATTAACACTTCTCATCATATATAGATGTGCTATTTTTAATATTAATTTAATTTGGGGACACCCTTCAACATTCTCCTTGCCACAAAAAAGCAGGAGGACTGTGGGGGAAGTGGCCATTCACTCTTACCCACAATATGTTTTACTTTTCTTTCATATCACCCTTTTCCTTCTCCTTGGCAGTCCGCCTGCAGACCCTGCTGGGCAAAAGAAGTGTTTAGCTATAGCAAGAGGACAAAATGAGGGCATGGTTCCTCAAGTAAAATTCTGCATGAAATTTCCCACTCCAATATTCTTCAGTCCTCCAAATTTTCCTTATTAGCATTTCTAAAATTTTCAACAAATGAAAGATATAGGAATCTTTTTTTCCTTGCCCTTGAGCATTTTTTTTAATTTAGGATGGATAATAAAAAGCTTAAACAAACTTGTAATATATTTGAAACAAAATGCATAGATGGATGCCATGGAAATTTTTTGTTTTTGTGAAATATTTGCTGTGAAATGTTTGACTGCCTTTTTTGTTCTTGACCACAGAAATCTTGCAGTTATGTAAAGACATTTTTCTCTGCATGTGAAGAAATTCACTAATTATTCACACTGTCCAAAGAAAAAAAGAGGTGTTTTTGATCTCTACTTCTGATTATGGATTGAATTTTTTTTCCCTTATATATATTTGAAGGAAAACAAAATGTCCTAAAAAACCCCTGACATGACAGACCCTGGACTGACCACAATTCAGTTCTGAACTTTTTCAACATAACATTGGCAAGGCTTGGTTTGAACAGAAAATAGTATTTTAGAAACAACTTTATTTCCCCACACAAAGCAATATTATTTGTAGAAATATTATTTATAGAATTGCTGCTTCTTCTGCCACAAAAAATATGTTTTCTTTGAAAACAAACGATAGCATATTTTGCATGGAAATAACTCCCAAATTCCTAATAGCTTTTAAAAAAATGATGGCTTTGAAGACTTTGGCCCTGTAACTGACAGGCCCTTTGCAACTGTTCAGGCAACATGCTGGGGTTGCCTTGGGGTGGCACTAGTGCACACCCCTATACAACCCTAGCATGTTTGCCCATGATGTCATAGCTGTGTGGCACCGTCCAGACTGCATGCACATTATGAACGTCCACTGCTGTGCGGCGTCCAGATGGAGCCGCACACACAAGCCACACCATGCTTGCGCCAAAAACCGCTAGCTGTTTACGCGGCCACACAAAAGGAAGCCGCTTTTCAGTGCTCCTTTTTCATGCCAACCGTGCCGCACAATTTGCTTGCTGAAGCGTGGCTTATGTGAAAAAGAGAGGCGGCTTCCTGGCCGCCTCTTTTTCTTCCGGCGGTCTGTACCCTGCCCTTGTTACAGTGAGAATTGCTAAAATTTCTCATTGCTTTTCTTCGAGTTCATGCTACACTTATAAACTGGTTTGCTAACTGGTTTAAAAAGTGATCATTCACACTTGCATCTAGTTTTCCCAGCCTCAATTCGGGGAGGAATGGTGCAAATCCCCATTAATAACCCAGTTTTTCCAAGAGTTAAGAGTTTTTCCCCATTTATTTCCCAAAAACATTGGGGTTTATCAGTTCTGCCAATGGAACTTGCATCCCAATCATCCCTTCAGGGCATCTAGGAGGGAAGGGTTAATGTCAGTGGAAATCAATTGCCCTCACCCCCTTGCTCTCCACTCCTACATCCTCCCAGCCAAGTGCCATTGTTTTTTTCTTGTCCCCCTTCTCTACTCCCATCCCTCGGCACTTGGTTGTGGGATTAAAAAAGGAGCTCCAGAATGCAGTGGATTCAAACTTTCCACATTTTGGAAAATGGCCCTCTTTAAAGCACTGCCCAACTTTTTTTTCTGTTCTGCCAGAGATTTAGTTCCCTTATCTGCAACCGATGTCTAATCCCAGAGCTCACCAAAGCCAGGGAAAGGCTTCTCATGGGAAAATCATTAGACGGTGTTATTTTTTTTAATGCACAATATTGCTTATTGCATGGGCACAGTAGAAACAGCCACCTTTAAATACTCACGTCATCAGTATGACAAGGGTGCCACATGATTTGCTTGACATTTATTTAAAAAAAAAAAAACTATCAGGGTTGCTGTCGGCTAGGGGTCCATCTTTTCCACTTTCCCAAGAAATAAAACCACAACAGATTTTGCTCCCAAGTTGGTGCAAACGAAAGCTCTCAATACATATTATATTGTTTGGGAGATTATACAGTTGAGCCCATGCAATATGCAAGCTCATTATAAGTGCTTTCAGCTTTATGATTGAAGCTGACCAGCACTAAGAAACAATGGCACGTGCCATCCATAGCATGCGCACATAGCTGCCACGGTGAGCCCAAGCCCCAATCTATATCCAATTGAGGCTTGAGCATACATGCTTTTTTTGCTTTACCACGCAGGGGGGGGCGGACCGGATCCCCCGCGTAAAGTGAGTCCGACTGTATTATTATATTATTATATGGCCTTGAGAGAGTGTGACTCACTCCCCCAAGGCTAACCTATCCTAGGATTTCTTTTGCTAAGGGTTGTTCTTAAGGGGCTTGCCATTGCCATCTTGCAAGGCCGTATGGGGGGGGGTGCAAACAGTTTTGACATAGATGTACATCATTTGATTGAGAGTTAAAAAATATCCTGAGCACAACGGAAATGGTGGCTCAGTTTTTTAAATAGATACAAACAGTAATGTGATTTCATCAGGGTTTAAACTGCCCACAGAGAGATTCAATTGGGGAAACAATTGGGAAACTTTGTTTTGGGTATCGCATCATACGAATCTCCCCCTGTATCTACTTGTCCATAATAATGTTAGTATAAAAATTGCATCTCTGTTTGAGATGTCCTGATAGGGGGACTGGGGGAAGTGAACCAACTATGAGATTCTTCCACTTTGGGACTTCACTGAGGAAACCAAATTGTTTAGAAAAAATTGTGATCTTCTTTCTACAGTACACATGTTTCTGGGCAGAAGGCCATGTGCTTTCAGCAAAACACACACTTAATCCCATGCAAAAATATTTGTTTTGGAACAGAAAAACACATGCAGGAAAAACTTCTCTTTTTTTCGTCAGAAGAATTCTCTGTATTTTTTGCACAAATTACACATCTTACACCAATTTGTGTAAATGGACAGATTTTTTGCACAGAAAGACCGTGTGTAATTTTATCCCACCTATATTTTCTGTGCAGAAGAAGCAATAGTTTTTGTGTAGCAAAAGTGTTTTGTATGTTTTTGGATCCAAAATACATTGTTTTCTGCACCTGGTGGGTTAAAATCTCATGTATTTTTATCTGGAATTATTAACTGGATCTTTAATGTAAAGAACATATCCTTTATATTAAAGCAAATATGTATATACTTCTCTTGTGGCTTTGCATATTTAATAGTTATGATGTAAGTTGACCATTAGCTATGAATTAGCAAGAAGAGATATTTCTTTCTTGCAGAAGTAGCTTCTGTATTCCATGGAACTACATACCAGTTTATGCATGTATATAACAGGGCACAATGCCATTTACTATTGATATGTTTGTATAAAAATGATATAATTCACACATTATGCATGGCTGCTTAAGAAACACAATTGCTTTTTCTGTGTCAAAATATAAGTCATGAATGCTATCCTGAAAATTAAAACTTAATATGGTATTCTGTCAGATATGAATATTCAAAATAGTGGATTTTGTTCCCTTGTTGAAAACTGATGAACAGGCCTCATCCCCCTCCCCCCCCAACTTTTGTGATGATGGGAAAACTCATTAGAAATTTGATGTTATTAGCGGTTTCCCTTGAATTGCAAATTTCTATCATACTATAAGCATTATGGTAATGATGAAATTAAATTAAATTAGCATATCATATAATACACAGGAAAAAAGTGTTAATACATTTTAGTAATACAACACAACAGATAATTGCCAACTCAATAAGAATTTGTCCTCTACAAAGATCAGCTGGCTCATGTCTTCTTCCTACGAGCTTGGGAAAATGTTGCTCATATAATTTTGTTTTGCAAAACCAAATATAGGTTATAGTTAAGCAAATAAAAAGGTGGTCCCTATACTGCATGCTCAGTAAGGCTTTCCAAGATTTGCCTATTAACACATATGTAGACTGGTCAGCTTTCAAACATTAAACATCATGGAAAGATGATTTCCATGTGGCTTCATTTTACTGAATTCTCTACTAATCAAACTAGATGTTACACCGAATGTCCGTTTCCTCAGATTAACTGACTTTTCTTCCCATAAAAGTGCAGGGGGGGGGCTCTACATTCAAGCTTGCAAATTGTGGAGCTTTTATTTTCAAATGATCAGTCACAAACCAAAGCATGCCAAATGCAAGATGTGCAGGTAAAGAAAAGTATATGCTGCTAAGGCAAGCACATGTCTTTCATCACTTGATGGATTACATCTTCTAAATATGGGCTAAATATATTGTCTAGTTTGATCCTAAGACACTTTTGTCATCTTGGTTGTGTGTATGTGTCACTGGATATATTGAAGATTTGTCCCTCAAACAGCAACAATAACATTATTATTATTATTATTATTATTATTATTATTATTATTATTACTAGCAAATTTCCATAAGTGCATTCATTTCCACTAAGACTGCTGCCTTTTCTTTCTCTTTGTTTTCGCAGTTCCGCCATGGTTCATCAATCATCCTTCAAATCTCTACGCCTATGAGAGTATGGACATTGAGTTTGAATGTGCTGTCTCTGGTAAACCAGTCCCAACAGTGCAATGGATCAAGAATGGAGAAGTTGTCATTCCTAGCGATTATTTTCAGATAGTGGTAATTATTTTCAAATTGTTACACAACCAAAGCAGTGCAAGACCTTCCAACAAAAGAATTTAGTAGTGACATCAAAATTACCACTAAGATCCAAAACATACTGCAGAAATAACCCAGTTTGATATTGCTTTAACTGCCCTGGCTCTATGCCAGGAAATCTTGAAAATTGTAGTTCATTTTGGCACCAGATTCTCTGACAGAGAAGGCTAAATGTCTCACAAAACTACACTTCCCAGAATTTCATAGCATTGAGGCAGGACAGTTAAAGCAGCCTCAAACTGGATTATTTCTACAGTGTGTTTTGGACCTGAGTGATACTTTCTGTAGGTTCTGTTTTCCCTCAAAAATTTACCTAGGGAGCATCCTCTCAAAATAACTTATTGAAAAAGTTAATTGCAATGACTTGGAGTCATATATCTCCTCTCACTACTTTGGTTTTTATCCCTTTTCTGACTGAGATTTATGAGCCAATTAGAGAGATGAAGTGGATAAAACCTCCCAGATAAGGGCTGATCTTGATGTCAGCTTTCTTACAGAATCAGTAAGAGAGGTGTCCAGATACTCCATGGACCATGTTAGACTGGATCACCTTGAGTTTGTGAGTACTGATGAAGTGGACAAGCTCCTTGGAAGTGTAAGGAAGATGACATGCGCTCTCGATCCTTGGCCATTATGGTTGACCGCCCAGGGAGGGGATGCTATGACTATGCTATTACGATCAATAATTAATGCATCCTTTAGGGAGGGCAAATTTCCATCACAGCTAAAATTAGCAGTAGTAAAACCACTTTTTAAAAAAGCCCTCCCTAGATTATTATTATTATTATTATTATTATTAACCTTTATTTATAAAGCGCTGTAAATTTACACAGCGCTGTACATACAATCTTTTTAATTGGACGGTTCCCTGCCCTCAGGCTTACAATCTAAAAAGACACGACATAGAAGGAGAAGGGAATGGTGGTGGGGAAGGGGCCTGTCTAGTAAGATAATACATATAAAATCCATAGCAATACAGGAAATGATTCAATAAAACAGACAACAAAAGAACATCAAATAGCAAGTGACAATTATGCAATGCCTTGAATGCTTCTCTGAAACAGGATGGTCTTCAGCTCCATTTTTTGAGCTGGTTAAGGAAGTTGATGGCTCTTTGCTTGTGGGGAAGAAGGTTCCAGGAGTGAGGGGCAGCAAGTGAAAAGGGCGGAATCCGAGATGGGGCAAGGGATATTCCTGGGCTTGGGACAGTCAGACCTTGACTACCAGAACGGAGGCAAAGTTGATCGAGAGAGCAGTAGCCTTCCAACTCCCGCTGTCTTGGACGAAACCGATTATCTGGATCCATTTCAAACTGGCTTTGGGGTGGGATATGGAGTGGAGACGGCCATGGTCGCCTTAATTGATGACCTCCGTCTGGGCACGCAGGAGAGTGTTGGCCTGTTAGTGCTTTGGACATCCTGTGGCTTTCGATACCACGACATGGTTATCCTTCTGGAACGCTTGAAGGTTGGATTTGGGGCACTGCACTCCAGTGGCTTCAATCCTACCTCTCGGGCAGGTTCCAGATGGTGGAGCTGGGGGACAGTTGCTCTTCTAGAAAAGAGCTGACCATCTGGCGTCCCTCAAGCGCCATTCTGTCCCCCATGCTATTTAACATTTCATGAATGGGGAGAGATCATCCGGAGACATGGGGCGCGGGGTTATCAGTACGCTGATGGACAACACAAATGCTTCTCTATGCCCCCGACTGCTACAGTGACTAAGATGACTGAATCCCTGCCTTGAGTCATTAGTGGGCTGGATGGAGGAAAAAACAAACTCAGGCTTAATCCAGAGAAAAACGGAGGTTACTTTGCCATAGGTTCCTTATTCCGGGGAGAGAAATTTTCCACCACTCTTGATGGGATCACACTCCCTTAGGATGAAGTTCGCAGTTTGGGAGTTACTTCTGGATCCGTCTTTACGTTTGTCATCTCAGTGATGTTGACGGCCAGAAGTGCTTGGTACCAAACTTTGTTGATACGCCAACTGCGACCCACCTCGACCGAAAGAGACCTTGAAGCTTAGTACCACGCTCTGGTAATCTCTCGTCCAATTTCCGCAATGCGCTCTACATGGGGCTACCCCTTGTATCAAGTTTCAGAAGCCTTTCAATTAATGCAAACTTGCAGCCAGGCTGGTCACTAACTCTTCGAGATTTGACCATCAACACTTACCTTAAAGAATCACACTGGCTCCCAATTAGCTTTCAGGCACAGTACAATGGTGTTGGTCATTACCTTTAAGAGCCCTACATTGGCTTGGTCCAGGTTACTTACGGGAACACATCTCCCTATATAATCTGCCCCGCACTCTTAGAACAGTGGGGAAGATTTGTTGGGAAATACCATCATCCAAACATTTTTCTCTTCCCTGAAGGCATTTATATAGCGGCCCCCAGACTTTAGAATGGACTCTCAGAGAGACCCGCCTTTATTACATCTCTAGAATCTTTAACAAGGTGGTAAAGACAACTCTTTAGCCCTGCTTATCCTCCCGACCCTCTTAGAATGATATTAGTATGGGAAAGGCGGGTTACAAACCGCATATACAAGTACGCGCTCCGCGCGTACAGGGTTAGAAAGGGCCGTATTAGGGTTAGGAAGGTTCTTACCTTCCTGACAGCCCGTCGTCCCAGTACGCGCGGAGCGAGGACTTTTTTGCAGTGCCCATCACATGGGTGCCGCCATGTTTGACGTATTGGACGCTGCTGCGTCCAGACCGTTGTCGCGGCGCAAAGTGACATCGCGAGGACGCAACTTCCACCCTTGCGCGCCAAACTTCCGCGTTCCAAAAAGGAGCGGCATTTCCCGCTCCTTTTTTGCTGCACGGGGAAGCCTCGCGGTCTGGCAGCTGGGGCTTTCCCTACGCAGCGAATGTGCGGCGTGGGAAAAACGGCCCCTTGTGGGCGTTTGTAACCCGCCAAAGAGTCCAGCTGACCCCTGATTGATGGATGCTATTGTTTTTTAGATTTTAGTTTGTGTTTTTTTTTTAGGTTTTAGGTTTTTATTTTATTGTGGTTTTACTGTTGTTGTAATTTTTGATTTTGTGATTTTAACCTTGTGTGATCCTGCTTCGATCCATGAGGAGAGGCAGGAAGATGAACTAAAAATTTTATTATTATTATGAATTATAATTATTTATTCTTATTTTATTGTAATCACAATGTAGTCAATCAGAGATCTCTATGTATTCATATTATTAACTGAAAATCATCAGAGTGAACTTTTTTTAAAAATGCTGCCTAAAATCCCAAAACAGGACCATGATAATTCTGAACTTCTTTGTGAAACAACCCCCATCAGCCTTTTTCCATCTCTATTTAGAACATATCTATTGTAGTGAGATACACTGAACCACCCACTACCCATTTAACTGTTGTTGATGGTGTGTGCCTTCAGGTTCTTTCTGACTTATGGTAACCCTAAGGCAAAGTACAAAAAGTTGAACCTATTATGGGGCTTTCTGGGGCTGAGAATGTGTGGCTTGCCCCAGTGGGTTTCCATGGCTGAGTGCGGAATCAAACCCTGGTACCTAGAATCATAGTACAACACTCAAAGCACTATACTATCCTGGCTCTCAGATAGTTCAATAACCCCCTGTAATGAATACGTTTAAATTAAGCATGATGTTCAACACTATCCAACACAACAGCTTACACATTTTGAGAAATATTAGAGTGCAGTAACTATTAGAGTGCAGTCACACATTTAATTGTAAAGTGTGTGACGCACCCAAGGTCACCCAGTGGGTTTCCATGGCCAAGTAAGGTGCACTGAACCAGCCACTGCCCATTTAACTGTCGTGGTGGTGTACCTTGAAGTCATTTTTGACTTAGGGGGACCCTAAGGTGAACATATAATGGGGTTTTCTGGGTCTGAGTGTGTGACACACCCAAGGCCACTCAGTAATAATAATAGTAGTAATAATAATAATAATAATAATAATAATAAATTTTATTTGTATTTCCCGCCTCTCCCTGTGAATCGAGGCAGGATTACAACAGAGAATAAAATCAACAATAAAATACAAGATAGAGTATTATCTAAAAATACAATCAATAGAACAAACAACAAAACTACTACCAATCACTAAAATGACTAAATCATCATCTGTTTTCCATGCTATTTAAGTCAGAAGTGGGAGTATTCTTTGAGATCAGCTAGGGAAGGTTAGATGAACAGGCCCGCCAGAAGAGATCCGTCTTAAGTGCCTTTTTAAAGGCTTCTAAGGTGGTGATAAGACGAATCTCTTCCGATAAATTGTTCCATAGTTTAGGGGCTGCAGCTGTAAAACTTTATGGGAAGTTGTAATTAGTCTAGTTTTCGTATATTCCAGTAATTTCTTCCCTGATGTTCTGAGAGTGCGGGGCAGATTGTGTAGGGAGAGGTGTTCCCGTAAGTAACTCAGGCCTAAGCCATGTAGGGTTTTAAAGGTAATGACCAACACTTTGTATTGCGCCCAGAAGCTGATCAGCAGCCAATGAAGAGATTTTAATATTGGAGTAATATGGTCTGATCTTGATGTTCCCGTGACCAGTCTGGCTGCAGCGTTTTCGATAAATTGAAGCTTCCAAGCTTGTACAAAGGTAGCCCCATGTAGAGCGCATTACAGAAATCTAAATGAGAGGTTACCAGTGCATGTACCAGTAGGTTTCCATGGCTGAGCCAGGATTCGAAAGCTGATCCTCCAGGGTCATAGTCCAGGAATCCAAACTTTACACCACTCTGGCTCTTATTTAACTACTCCTTGCATATTGCGGGATCCATGCATATTCCCTCAGGATTGATCAGCTCAAGTGGCCTCAAGATTGATAGTGATAAAAGTCAGACACAAATCAGTCACATTAATTACCCCAAATAGATCTTCATCTTTTTGCTTTCTTCCTTAGTCTCCTTACCTTTTAAAGTTGCTAGTTGGCAAGACTAGAATATTTGAGTTTAAATGGCTGAGTTCAACTTGGAGCCAAACCAGATGTTTAAGTGGACTCATTTCTGCATTTAACATTTGATTTTTAAATCACCTCTTCCATGCCACTGCTGGCTGCATTTTTTGGCCCTGAATGTATCTTTTCCTAATGTTTGCTTATAATCAGAATTTTTGGTTTTTGAAAACTAAAAACTAGAAAGTAGAATGTAGGAAATTTTCAGGCAGAACCCAGCTTACACTGAGTGTCTATCATCAAGCTAAAAATAAATTGAATAACAACATGAACATCTGGTATCAGATTCTTGAATACTGCAGAATATTCTGGGGCACTTTGGGGGGGGGGGCAGTGAGGGAGGATTGCCAAGTCTTGTTGGTTCTCACTGAGAGTACACATCTTAAAATCAGAGTTTGGAAAAGTTAATTTTGGAGACTGCAATTTCCTGAACCACCCAACCGACAATGCGGCACTCCCACTGTGGGCATTTATTGTAAGGGAAGCTATCTGTTGAGGAAGCTGGCCTATCATTATTCATCTTCTCCTGAAGAACCTGTAATAAGTTTCTTGGATATATCAGTGAGAAACAGACTGCCCTAAATCAGTGGCCTTCAGTTTGTGGCTCATGATAGCAGCACTACTGATTTTCATCCTGACCAAATACTGCAATATGAGCACTTTCACCATATAAAAGTATGGGAGGATTAATAGGTTGTATCCTGAATGTCAATCCTAGATGAGAAAAGTTTGAAGAAAACCAATGAAGAACAGCAGATGGACACTTTCAGTGCTCCAGAAACTTTGAACTTCAGTTTCCAGAAGCTCCAGGAAGCATAGCCAGTAGTCAGGAATTCTGGAAAGTCTGGAGGAATATTATTATTATTATTATTAAACTTTATTTCTAAAGCGCTGTAATTATACACAGCGCTGTACAAAATTGGTAAAATTAAAGAGTATATAAAAGCCTGCCCAAGGCGTACATTCTAAGATAATAACAATTAAAAAGAGGAATAGATAAAATTACCATATAGAGAAGAAAAAACAAATTAAAAACATCAAATATAAAACAATCACATCACATCAAATATTGTCAGACAGCCAGATGACAATCACAAATTCCCTGAGAACGCTTCCCTAAACAATATGGTTTTCAGCTCTGCCTTAAAGCTGTTTAGGAAAGTGATGAGCCGTGCATGCAGAGGAAGAAGGTTCCAGGAATGAGGGGCAGCAAGAGAGAAGGGACGGATCCGGGACGGGGCAGAGAAGATCCTGGGTTGAGAGAGGAGACTTTGGCTGCCAGAGCGGAGAGTGCGAGTAGGGATGTAGGGAGAGAGAAGATCGGTTAAATAAAGAGGGGCCAGCCCATGCAGGGCTTTAAAGGTGAGTAGCAAAAGTTTGTACCTAATGTGGAAAGGAAGAGGGAGCCAGTGAAGGGAAGACAACAGAGGGGAGACATGATCATAACGGCGAGCGAGTGAAATAATGCGTGCAGCTGAATGCTGAACAGAAATTAATGGGTGGAATAAAGTTAAGAACCACCACTGTAGATTACTGCATCATATAGATCACACCAGGTTAACGTTTTTCTCCCCAACAGATGCCTTTGCCCCTGCACCACACTCAACTCTGTTAGAAGAACGTAGGGGGAATGTGTAATTATAAATCTAAATGTAGTGTGTATCAAATGTCACAGGTGTATGCTTAAAATGCCACGTGTTTAGAAATATAGTCTTTTAGAAGCATCCTAAATACAATAAGGCACCAGTTCCTGTTTGATCTTGGAAGCTAAGAAGGTTAATACATGGATGGGAGACCACCAATGAATACCATGTGCTGTAGGCTATATTTCAGAAGAAGGAACTGGCAAAACCATCTCTGAGTATTCCTTGCCTAAGAAAACCCTATGAAATTCTTGAGGTTGCAATAAGTCAACAAGTGACTTGAAGGCACACACACAAAAAACTAGTAAACAAAGTAGACAATTGATAATAGCTCCTCTCCTTAAAGACTTTGCTTTGAGAGGCTGAGCATTATCCCACACACATAAATCAGCTTGCTTTCACAATGCCCCTTTCCTAATTAATGTTCCTTCTATTAAGTGAAATTGACAATGACTATCTAAATTAAACCTGTTCTAGTTAATAAAAGGCTGAGGTGCTTTCCTTATTCTTTTCAAAGAAGATTTACTCCATGATATGAGCATCCAAGTTCAGGCAACTTTACCCGCCATTGCTGTTTATAATAAAGACAATCAGGCAGTCATAACTCTGCTTGCCAAGATACAGAAATTTTCATTATATAATTGGAAAGAGGGCAGCTATATCCTTTCAAAATCTTCCAGAGTAGAAAGCTTTAATAAGGGGCATCATTCAAAGCAGAACATTTAAAAATAATTAAATCATGAATTGGGCCAAGTGTTCTCCCTCAGAAGCTAAAAGATCTGCAGCATCGCTTAATGATACCTGCTGCCAAGAGCATCCAAGATGAAATCCTGCCCCAGTTTGGTGATATAACATCACACACACACACACCTACCTCTCTTCTGGCTGTTTAAATCTGCCTAAGTCTCAGTGGAGTTGACCTTCAAATCCTTCTTCTAACTTGGAAGTATTTTTTATTATTTTTCTAAAACCCACAACACAGTGAAATTGCTCACCAGTGCAAACATACTTTGTTTGCAAAACAGCCTCCCTTTAATGTCAAATTTAAGTGATTTTAAGTGTTGCATAAGGAGTAAAAGCTACCCTTCTGCTTTGCAGTATTGTTATTATTTCTAACCACTCCAGTTCCTGGTAGCTGACTGAACCATCAGAGTCAGCACATTTTAAAAATGAGTGTGCATTTTATTACAGTCCTCTGGGGAGAGAAGCAGGAAGACAGCTGTGGATGGATGACTGCATATCTTAACTTACCTTCCACAGGTTCTTTTAACCAAAGTTTTATGAAAGGCATTCTTTTCAGAAAAGTTGACATTTTTTTTCAAAGCATCCTTCAGTAATTCTCAAACTGCTACTGTTCCAAAAGAGATTAATTAATTAGGCAAAAGCTGCCATGCTTCCCTCATAATTAGAATGATTGAAATAGGATTTACCTCTGAGTAGGAGGTCTTTTAAAATGGTTTGGCTTACTTTGGGGTACCTTGGATCTGGGAACTGTGCAGCCATCCAGGGGTTGTTAAACTGCAACTTCCAATTTTCTTCTCCATTGGCTGTGCTGGCTAAAGCTCATGGGAGTTGCAGTACAACATTTGGATAGCTACACCCTGCACATCCCTGACCTAAAGTCAAAGTCAAACGTTAGTCCCAAATATTAGTCCCAAAGAGACCCTTGTTAAATCCACACTTATGTGATTCATTAATTCAGTGAGTTTCCGCAAATGTGGATTGACAAGTGGATTTATGTCTTTATTCCCTTATCTGTTGGAGTCCCCAGGGCTCTGTTCTGGGTCCCCTTTGTTTTCTCCTCTACACACTGTCCTTAGGTAAACTCATTAGCTCTTTTGGTTTTTTCCTATCATCTGTACGGCTGATGACACCCAGTTGTATCTTTCTACCACTGACCTTTCTCAAGGCTTGAACAGCAGTTCCGTCTTGTCTCACAGCTGTCTCGCAGTGGATGCACCATCGGCGTTTGAAGCTCAACATGTCCAAGACGGAGCTTCTTGTCTTTCCTCCTAAGCCCACCCTTCAACTCTCCTTTTCTGTCTCTGTGGACAACACTTTCTATTCAACCAGTCCAGCAAGCCCGTAGGCTTGGTTTTATCTTGACTCTTCTCTGTCATGTTATCCCTCAGATCCAGACCACAGCCAAGGCTTGTAGATTCTTTTTATACAATATTGCCCAAATCTGACCATATCTCTCTACCTCTACTGCCAAGATCCTGGCCCATGCCCTAGTGGTCTCACGACTTGATTACTGTAACATCATCCTGCCTGGGCTTCCTCTTTCTCACCTCCGCCCTTTATTTTCTGTCCAGCATTCAGCTGCACACATTATCACTCCAACCCACCACTCTGACCATATCTCTCCTTTGTTGCCTCCTTCACTGGCTCTCCCTCCCTTTCCATATTCAGTACAAGTCTCTGCTGTTGACGTTTAAAGCCCTCATGGGCTGCCCCCCCTTATTTATTAGGCCTTCTTTCTCCTCACCTTCCCACTCGAGCCGTCCGTTCTGGTAGTCAAGGTCGGCTGTCCCAGCCCAGGATTTCCTCTGCCCCATCCCGGATTCGCCCCTTTTCAACTTGCTGCCCCTCACTCCTGGAACCTTCTTCCCTCACGAGCAAGGGCCATCACTTCTTAACCAGCTTCAAAACGGAGTTGAAGACCATCTCTTTCAGAGAAGCCCTTCCCACGACATTATGTGATTGTTACTTGCTATATGAGTTCTTTTGTTGCCTGGTTATTGAAACCATTTCCTGTATTGCTATGTGTTTTATTGTATTTCCCATCATTTCTTAGATTGTAACGCCATAGGCAGGTTTACTCTTTTATATTTGTTGTTTTTTGTACACGCGCTGCGCAAATCTACAGCGCTATATAAATATAATAATAATAATAATAATAATATAACTCAAAATAAGAAATAAAGCAATTTAAAATTTAATACAACTAGTAAGGGTGGAATAGAGAAGCCAGCATGGTGTAAAGGTTTGAGTGTTGGACTATACATAGGACAATAAAATAGACTCCTAGAATTGAGAAGATACCAAGGCCATCCAGTCCACCCCACTCCATGCAGAATACTGAATCAAAGCACTCCCAACAGATGGCCATCCCGCCTCTGTTTAAAAAAAACCTCCAAGGAAGCAACTCCACAACTCTCCAAGACACACATGTTCTACTGTCAAAAGTTCTTATCTACAGAAAAGTTCTGCCTGTTGAGGTGGAATTCTCATTTCTTGTAGTTTGAATCCATTGCTCCGGACTATTCTCTAGAGCTGCAGAAAACAAACTTGCTCCCTCTCAGTATGAATTCCCTCAAATTATTAAACAGGGCTATAATGTCAACCTCTTAACCTTCTATTCCTCAGGGCTAACCATACATAGTTCCTTAAGCTGTTCCATGGTTTCCAGACCTTTCAGACTACTGCTTTGGGAGGCTAGGGTTAAATTGCCACGGAGCCATGAACACCCACTGGAAACCTTTGGGCAAGTCATTTTTTATCGCCCCAGTGGAACGTAATGGACACAAATCCTCCTAAATAAATCTTACCACACACACACGTGTGTTTGTGTATTGATAGGTTTGCCTTAGGGTCACCGTAACCCTGGTGTGCACATTAGTTAAATGCCTGCACTACAGCCACTCACTCACAAACCACAAGGTATGAGTTCAGTCTTAGCCAGGAGCTCCTGCGTTGGCTCAGCCTGGCAGCCCTTCCGAGGTCGCTAAATGAGTACCCAGCTTGTTGATGGCAATTAGTGGACACATTGTAAGCTGCTTAGGGAGTCCTTATTGCACTGATAAGTGATATAGAATGTACTTGCTCTTACTATGCTATAATTAAGAGAGGACTTGTGCACACGAGAACACAAAAGAGTAGAAATGCCACCATTAACACTGTTTCACCACATGAAAAACAGAGTAAGCAAAAGTAGAATAAAGGAAACTTTTTGGTGGTGTTTAATGACACACGCAAGGATAGCTGGTGAGCCTCTCGGGAGATGACATGCCATAAACAGGCTGCCACAACTGAAAGCCGCGGTTCCTCAATGTTATGAGATCCATAAAAGTGTCCATCCCAACTTCCTTGAGACTCGAGGTGGCATTGTAGCATTCCTACTGACCCACCATA
Source organism: Sceloporus undulatus (assembly GCF_019175285.1). NCBI lineage: Eukaryota > Metazoa > Chordata > Lepidosauria > Squamata > Phrynosomatidae > Sceloporus > Sceloporus undulatus. Next base: position 317,243,771 of record NC_056523.1, on the reverse strand, counting down.
GGTATATAGAACATACAAATCCATGTATCTTTCTTGGATTTTACTGTATTCAGCCTTTGCTATAGGCAGATCAGTGGGGGGGGGGGGTTTTCACCCATATTTCCCCTTTGGATAAGCTTGCCCTTAAGGATAGTGAAAATATTTTGGAATCAGTTCTTTATACATCTCCAAATTCCACCTGAATTTTCTCCCTAATTTTGTTTGCTATTGGGTTGCATTGCAAGACTCCCCCCCACCCCCAAACAACTTCTTGAATGGCAATGTGTACACTTTTGGCATACATTTTTCCAAGGTACACCCTTTCTTTCACATTTTCACATACATATGTTGTACATACTTCCCATTCATCTGAAGTAATACTATTGATTTTTTTCAGGAAGAACACATTGTGCGCAGTGTGCATTTTGGATTTTTCACACAAAGATGGGGGGGATGTGCTTTTCTGAGTTTTTTTGAATGACAGCAAACTGAAAGATAAGCACAAAGTTTGCTAATTGTATCACAGAAAATGAATTGGATAAACTTGTCTTTAAAAAATCATTTTCTATCCTGTCGGATCATGAACAAAATTAAAGATTGCTGTAGCCATTTCCATGTGTTAAAGCACAAGCTGGGAAATTTAAATGTATTAGCTCTTTAGCATAGTCTCCTGTTTAATTAGTTTAGGAATTATGTTTAATGTCAGCTTAAGTCAGTCAATTAGTTAATCAATTAAGTTTCAAATAATTATAATTATGTTACCCCTTTCTGTTAGAAAATTTATAACTGCATTGGTAATTAGCTGTCAGGGCACCTTGGGTTGAAAAAGCATTTGG
>NC_056523.1:317239464-317242931 GCF_019175285.1 Sceloporus undulatus | reverse complement strand
AACCTGATGTTTTTGGCCCTTGCTGTCTCCATTACCTGCTGTAAAATAATTTTGAAAGGCTTGTTCCCACTGCTTCCAACTCACCACCAAATTACCCTGCAAAATCAGGGGAGGTGGAGGTTGAATAAAGTCCATACTTCTGACACCATGTAATGTTGTGAAGAATGCTCCGTCAAGTTTCTCAAACAGATAAATACATTTTATTCAAAAGACAGTATCTTCTGGAATGCTGGAGCTTCAGAATACTCACACACAAAGTCAGTCTCTTTCCAAACAACTCCCACCAGTCCCAAGATCACATAATGATTTATAGGAACACAATAACACAGAACAGGTGAATGAAGAGAGAGGATGGAAGACTTAAAGAAACATACAACATATATCACAAACCCTATATTAACTTTGCACAGAAAAAGTCCAGAACTCTGAAGATTTTCATCAGTTTTCTCATCAGGGTTTTCTATATTCAATATGTTTTGTAAACCATGTTTTTGAATATTTTCAAATATTTTCCCCTCCTTAGTCCACAGCCGTTGCTGCAGCACAGTTTCCACAAGCTTCAGCCAGCATAACCAATGCTGAAGTATTGGAAAAAGTTTGTAGTCTAAAGTTTGGGAATCACTATTCCAAGGTATACCTTCTATTTATACTTTTGGATCATCTGGGAGACTTTAATCCAGACAGTGCCACGGAGAACAATGCTCAAAGATTGTGCAGGAATTTCACATATAAGGAAACACTCCCAATTAAGTTGATTCTCCATTTTTCAACATTATTTTTCAATCATGCTTAGGCCCAGAAGCAGATGAAAGGCCTTACCCCCAACTGTCACTGCCCTGGTTTTGCAGGGAGAGAAGAAGAGGTAGTATCTGCTGGACTTAATCCCCTCTCACACACTGCCATTCCCTTTTCTCTGTGTGTTATGTTCTATTTAGAGTGTAAAGCAGGGAACTGTTTTGCTGTACTTTTATTTGTAAAAAGTCATGTACAATGATGGTGCTATATAAATAAATGGTTGTGGTGGCGGTGGCGATAATGATCATGCTGATGAAAATCATCATTATTATTACTGATCTTCTCACAGATGAGTTACCATGATGTTTCTGTAACTGTCACACCTCAAGTGTTTAAGGGGAATGCACTTTAACAATCAGTACCCTTTCAAATAAGCATTGTAATGCTTAGCAAAATGCAAATGCCCTCTTGATGGGTATGCAAATGAAATTCTATATGCATTTATTTAATAACCCTTTGAGAGCATTAATGAAATGTATCATTATGTGTGCCCTTTTGGCTCCTTTGTGCAATTCTCTGCTCCAAGGAATGTTGCCTAGTCCCATCCTAAAATATATCTATAATTATGTTTTAACTGATTAGGCATTTTGTTAACTATTACGTATTGCAGAGTCTGTTTACAACAAAATATATCTCACATTATTTTACCAAGATTGCTGCTCCAGCTCATAACAATTACCACACACAATCTGAGGTAATAAAAGATATTTTACTAGAAGCTGTTAGCCTGGTGGTATCATAAAAATGAAACTAAGATTGGGTTGGGGGTATTTATAGCCATTTATATTTGAGCCCCCCTCCTCTCTCTCTCTCTCTCAACAATCCTATAGCAATACTTTAAAGAAAACTTTATGGCCTGCATCAGAGTTCCTTAACCTGGGATTAAAGCAACCTGATGCAAGCTGGTAGCCTCCAGACATTTTAAAAAGTAATTAGCTGTCAGTTTAATTGCAAGGTCATCTGACCCCTCTGCAAAGTAGTTAATTATCATCACAGTTACATTTTAAAGCAATTTGATGTGTTACTTTTACTTTAAAACTAAAATTAAATATTTACAGTGGTCAAAAGTAGCTAAAACAGATACCTTTAATGAGTTTAGCAAAAGTCTAAATACTAGGAGCTGCTCATCTTTGATTAAAAAAATTACAACACTTTCCCCTCATCTACCTCTGCAATTCATAATAAAATACCACCAGCAGCACAAGGCAAAGAAAAGCTGACACTTAAACCATCTGATATTGATCTTCCACCATATAATGGGACTAAAACTTTTAACTATAAAAGTAAACAAGCTATAGTTATATTGCAAAAAAAAAAAAAAAACCAAACTAAGGCCCGGGACAGACTGCCCCCAAAGGGCAGCCTGGCGGCGGCCTGTTTCCCTCCAGAAGGACACCACAGCAGCCAAACTGCCTGGCATCCCTCCGCCCCCAAAATAACCCAATGACACACTTGTGACGTAAGCGACGTGCAGCAATGTCTATATGCTGCGTGTCACTTATGTCAAGATGGCAGTGCACGTGTGGACAGGACGCCGCCATTAGGCCGCTGTTGTGCCATGCTAGGTTGGGGACCATGCAGTTGGTGTGCAGTCCCTAACCCCAGAATCGGCGGCAGCAAAATGCTTCTGGACAATCTGTCTCGGGCCTTAGTCTCTGGTTAAATTACAATTATAATTTTATGTAATATCTTTTTTATTAGAAAGAGGAATTAATGCTTGACAGATAGACAAAGGAGACTGTTAATCACTGGAAAGTAGCCTTTAAGTAAACATTAACTTCCTGTCACAAGAAACGTCAGGGTTTTAATGGTCCAGGAAAAAAAAATCATGATACCATGGCACTTCAAGATCATGGATCCTAATCCAATTGCTATGTACAAAGGATTTATCTCCATACTCATAACACATTAGGCAGATCCCCAATTTGAATATTAAGTACCTGCAAATCTCCCCCTCCCTCCAGTAGTGGTAAATATTTTACCTAACAACACATTTAAATCGATATTTTTGTCATTATGAAATCAACAGAGCCTGTGAAAACCTTAATACACTGGGAAGCAACTGCATTAAAAGCCTCCATCATGCATAATTTCTTTAAAATTGCATTGTAGCTTAATAAAAGGATATTGTTATGCATGCCTCAAATCTCTTCTAATCCCAATTAGAGCTCTGTTCACTAATGAAAACATTTTTATGCATACATTTTAAAGCCACAATTCAAAATAAGCATTACATTGATATCATGTTCATTGTCTGGGCAAGCATTATCTGTGTGGCTTCTTAAATCTTGTAGAATAACCCTAAGATAACTCAGTCTCATTTGGTAATTAAAAACAAATGGCTGCTCAAATTTTAATGTTTGTAGTATTCAAGATTCCATGAAAAACTGACATATAGTTGGAATCAAGTCTTTGATCCCAGACTTGAGACATTCTCTTTACATCTCTGTCAAGACACTTACTGGCTAATGACTTATCTAAAAGAAGAGAAAATGTTCTGTACTAGAAAGCAAGCAAGGGCAAAGTGATACATTTTATCGCTCAGCAGGTGGTACAGAAAACCACAGCATTTCTGATTTTTTTTTCTCCCCTCAAGTACTGTCCCTAACTGTCATCGTTCGGCCTCTGAGGGAGAGAGAAGGCTGGCTCAGTACCATCAGGGGCTGGCCTGA
>NC_056523.1:317234340-317239364 GCF_019175285.1 Sceloporus undulatus | reverse complement strand
TTGACTTCATGTGTACGTCGAGGGCAGGTTTTGGGGCCAAAATTATGGATTTTGATATGACCCATGGATAAGCTGAGGATAAAATTTAGGGGCACTTAACAAAGGATCTAAAAGATGAAACAAGGGAAAACAATGCCCAAGAACTTATAAAATTCCAGCAGGTATAACTTTGTGCTCACACTAAAGGCTGGATAGATGAAAGAGTAGAGGGGGGTCAGTGCTTCCAAGATAGATTATACTCTTGCCTTTCACTAGGGGATGGTTCCTTTTTTATATATAAGAGTTAAAGTAAAGTACTTACATTGACCCATGGATAAATTGACTCAGATTTTTGGGTCATTTTTTAAATTAAAATTTCTAGACTTATACATGAGTATATACAGACCGTGAAGTTGAAGACTTTCACGCATGGCATCTATAGTGTTTTCTGTGGGTTTTTCAGAGAGGATGCCAGCCACAGTTGCTGGCAAAACATCAGGAATAAACTCTTTTAGAACATGGCATCATAGCCCAAAAAAACCACAAAAAACTATACATACAGACCTTTTGTACTGAAGTTCCAAACTCAGCAGCACTCTCTCTCTTTCACACACACACACAGGGAAGGAAATATCACTTGTAAAATATCACTGTAAAAGAATGACAGTCTATTTTCCTATACCATAGGTGCCGTTGAGTCTATGAGCAGATCTTCTTTCCCAGGTTTCCAGGGGATATATCTAATTGCTTTCTTTTCTTTTCTTTTCTTTCTTTCTTTCTTTCTTTCTTTTAGAGCAGAGGTGATTCTGCACAAAGACACACCCCCAAGACAGAAGAGATTATTTTAAGTTAGAGTGAGCACCACAGGGCCCTTCAAATATTTTTTGGGTAGATGTTCCTCATCACAAGCTATGCTGGCTAATCCTTCTAAGAGTTGTATTCCAAGACTATTGGGATGGCCATATGATTCCCAACTCTGATTGAAATATAGCGGAAATGAGGTAATTCAGTGGCAATGTGAGAGGAGCCCAGATCACTGGAGACTGCAGGAAGCCTATGGGCCAAGGGTTGCCCATCCTTGCGCCAGAGAATGACAGCAGAGTACTCTGCCTTTTAAAGGAGAAAAAAAGACAGAAACAACAAACACTGTTGTTAACTAGTTCATTATTACCATCTTCCTATGTGGTATGAGTGCAAACCACCATGAAGATTTTTTCAAAAAAAATTGTAAGAAGCTTAATAATATTTTCAGTATGGGAGAAATGGAAGCTGCCTACTGACACTTTCTGCTGGCAAATTATAATGAAATGAGCATATCAAGAAGAAAACAGCACCATTATAGTCACATGGGTATCCAGTATTCCATATTTTAAAAAAGCCAATAAATTTGAATTTGAGATTTCCCTGGAATTACACATTATTATTTTAATATTTATTTATTTGATTGGTTATTTCCATCTTTAGACCCAGTTCTCCATCCAGTTTCTTCAAGGGCCACATTTTGATTCTCCCCAAAACCTGGGAGATAGGCTAGGCTTAGACATAGTGATTCATTCACCCAATGAATTCCATGAATCTGACCACAGTGTGTTAAATACACATTATTCAGGAGATCCTGTATCTAGTGAACCAATAGCTGTAAAGAAGAAATTGGAGGTGGCAGATTTCTCTGTGTAGAACCTTTTAGGTCTGGGTTGATTCTGGCCACCCATCCTGCATCTAGTGAACCTTCAGTTTCTACAGGAGAGGGAAGAGTTTAGAGGAATTCCTGTTTCAATTGAGCCTAACACAAGCAGCCAAATCTTCCTGAGCTCTGGCTATACTCCCAAGTTTTCTCATTCCCTTCTTCTGCCTCCTGGGTTGTTTTCTGGATCTTCCTGATACTCTTTTGGTCTCTGACTTGCTTCCTCCTGGTCCATCCATCAGTCCTGACTTCTCATTTCCTTCTTCAACCTACCTCCTAGTTTTCAGTCACAGGTTAATAGGTAGCACTGTGTTATTTGACTTCCTTATTGAGGTACACTTGGGAAGCAGTGATAAATATAACAATAGAAAAACACATTATTTAATGATCTTGGAAACTTTGCTTTCTACCAAAAATGTTTTTATAATAATATATAGATCCATGGGCACAAGAATCCAGAATTCTTATACCCGCAGGCTTCTTATAAAAGATGCATGAGTATTCCTTTACAGTTTCAGTACTTTTAAAATCTGCCTAACCTCATAGCTGAAATATGCCTTCAACTGCAAGGTGTAAGGTCCAGTTCTCCTAGAGATGGGGAAAACTCTTCATCTCTATTTTGTTCCATTTCTCTTAATCCCATCTGAATTCTCATCTTTTGAAACACTGTGAAACTTGGTTTTCTTCCTACATTTCTCCCCCTCTTTTCGATGCATGTTTTCTGATGTATGCACTTCTATATGTCTTTTCCAATTAACCAAATCATATATGAATGTAGCTCTCTGTTGGACACATTCTGGCTATTTGCATTTTAAAAGATATGTGCAAAGGCCTGTGCATATTTTATTTCTCAGAAATATTTGACAAGACTCACAGATTTGTCAATTTCTGAACCAATGTTTGCTTTGTTTTGCAAGGCATCTTGGAAATTGGAAAACCAATGTTTTCATTGAACCGCCACTCCAGCAACGCTCTTCCATGTCTACAGTTTATCCATTTTTTAAAACTACTGGCAGTCAGAGCCAATATGGACACTGGCCTAGAATTTTGGAAGACACGGGTTCAAATCTTTGCTCAATCATATAAATTTAATGCGTATCCTTGGGCAACTCACATTCTCTTATCCTCAGAGAGTAATGGCACACTCTCTCTGAACAAATCTTCTCAAGAAAAATCTGTGTTTCCCTACCAACAAAACCAATAGAGCTCCACATAGACCATGTCTCCAAAAGCCAGGATACTCTGCGGAAGCTCAATCACAAGGCTGGGTGCCTCATTCTGTCCTCAGAGCCATGACAGCAGCAGCAGATGCCAAGTGATTCAGCAGGATGCCCATGCAGACAGCTGTTGTGAAATAGGAATGGAAGAAGATCCAGAATAACAAGTATTTTGTGTTCTCCTCCAGTTCTGACCAGATGTTGTCTGGACTGCTTGCACCAGAACTTGTTTGGGATGTGCAGCATCTGAACAGGGTAACGCCAGAAGTGGAGGAGGAACAGGTCTTTTGCCCCATGCACCCAGGGCTTTAGATGCCTAAAGTTTTTCCTATGTGCTTCGCATTTTAGTCTGAGCAAATTGTCTCCCATTTATGTGTCCCTGATAAATGGTCCTCATACTCTCTACCCTTCCCCATACACCAGGGGAGGGAACTGTGCAGCCTGAGGGCCACATGCAGCCCAGGTATCTGATTTTTGCAGCCCCTGGAGCTCCCTGCTAATCCATCAAAGCCTCCCAACCATCCTTTTTTTTTTCTTTTTAAAACAGTGTTTGATTGGGGGAAGATTTCTACTCAAAAATTTAACAGAATGCCAACCATGTTAGAAACTGCACAAAAACATGCTTATAATCTAACGCCCTCACCTAAAAAAATTTCTGTGTTTCCTCCTGCTTCTCTGGATGAACTCTCTACACTTCTGAACTCTTCCAAACCTGCAACCTGTTCTCTTGATCCAATTCCTACTCGTCTTCTAATTTCCACAGCTCCCTCTTTTCTACCCTTGCTTCTCCATATCTTCAATCTCTCTCTCTCTACAGGCTCCTTCCCGTCGAACTACAAACATGCTCTCATTTCCCCTATTCTGAAAAAACCTTGTCTTGACCCCTCCTCTTTGTCTAGCTATCGTCCAATTTCTCTTCTTCCCTTTCTTTCTAAGGTTTTGGAACGGGTTGTTTATTCTTGCTGTCTTGAGTTTCTTGAAGCCAACTCCATCCTCGATCCCTTTCAGTCTGGTTTCCGCCCAAGGCATTCTACAGAGACAGCTCTCACTAAGATCTCGAATGACCTTTTACAGGCCAAGGCAAATGGCCTTTACTCTGTTCTCATCCTTCTTGATTTGTCTGTAGCCTTTGACACCGTTGATCACTCTCTTCTAGTTGATATACTTTCTGACCTTGGGTTCTCAGACTCCGTTCTTGACTGGTTTAGATCTTATTTGTCTGGCAGATCTTTTGCAGTGGTTGCAGGTGGTCAGACTTCTTCTCCTGTTCCCTTATCTGTTGGAGTTCCCCAGGGCTCTGTTCTGGGTCCCCTTCTGTTTTCTCTCTACACACTGTCCTTAGGTAAACTCATTAGCTCTTTTGGTTTCTCTTACCATCTGTATGCCAATGACACCCAGCTGTATCTTTCCACCGCTGACCTTTCTCCAAGGCTTGAACAGCAAGTTTCGTTTTGCCTCCCAGCTGTCTCACAGTGGATGCGCCATCGGCGCTTGAAGCTCAACATGTCCAAGACAGAGCTTCTTGTCTTTCCTACTAAGTCCACCCTTCAACACTCCTTTTCTGTCTCTGTTGACAACATTTCTATTCAACCAGTCCAGCAAGCCCGCAGTCTTGGTTTTATCTTTGATTCTTCTCTGTCGTGTATCCCGCAGATCCAGACCACAGCCAAGGCTTGCCGATTCTTACTATACAATATTGCCAAAATCCGACCTTATCTCTCCGCCTCTTCTGCCAAGATCCTAGTCCATGCCCTAGTGATCTCACGACTTGATTACTGTAATGTTCTCCTGGCTGGGCTTCCTCTTTCTCACCTCCGTCCTTTAATCTCTGTCCAGCATTCAGCTGCACGCATTATCACATCCGCCCACCGCTCTGACCACATCTCTCCTGTGCTGGCATCCCTTCATTGGCTCCCCCTTCCTTTCTGCATTCAGTACAAGCTCCTGCTGTTGACGTTTAAAGCCCTCCATGGGCTGGCCCCTCCTTACTTATCAGACCTTCTTTCTCCTCACCTTCCCACTAGGTCCCTCCGTTCTGGTAGTCAAGGTCTGCTGTCCCAGCCCATGATTTCCTCTGCCCCATCTCAAATTCACCCCTTTTCACTTGCTGCCCCTCACTCCTGGAACCTTCTTCCCCCGCGAGC
>NC_056523.1:317221259-317234315 GCF_019175285.1 Sceloporus undulatus | reverse complement strand
GATTGTTTTTTAACTGGGTTTAATGATTGAATGATGCATTTTAATTGATGTATTTACTGTTTAATATGGGGGATTTTGCTAATGTAACTTGTATTTTATTATTCTGTAAACTGCCATGATCGGAAGGAACGGCGGTAAATAAATAAAGACTCTTCATTCATATCATTTATACTAATTATTTAAAAACAAAGCTTTGCTTATGGAAAGAGAACAGAAAACCAAGAGAGAGAAAGGGCTAACGACCTTCCTATGGGGAAGGATTCAGCTTGTTTACAATGAACCTCAAAATTTAGAATCAATCTCCAAACCTGGGCCAAGGTTGTGCAGTTGTAATGAATGTGTGGAATTAGTTCCAAAATTCAAAAACCTCAGATCGCAGTTCCAGCAGATGTTTACCATGAGCCCCCAATATTTGACATCACTAAATTTCACTTTAGGATGCTGAAAAAATGTGGAGTTTGTTATTGCAAAAAATTGCAAAACTTCGTCACACAATCGGAGTAAATTGGAGAATGTTGGGGTTTGAGGTATGAGTGTGCTGCGTTCTCCTTGGAACCTTGAGCTGAGTGTCCATAAATCAATTGGGACTATTGCAACATGTGTTGTATTATGTGGCGGATGTTGTTGCAAAATATTGCAAAACCCCTCCCACAAACATCTCAAACTTGGTCAGTGTTTAGTTTATTAGGGAGCTTTGATCTTTCAGATGATCTGGAGCCGAGCCATATAGAGCTTTAAACATCAAAGCCAGCACTTTAAATTCTGCTTGCCAGTGGACTGGTAGCCAATGCAGCTGTTCCAACAAGGGAGTTATAATGATCTTTGAAAACCCACTCTGGTCAGTGCAAATCTACATTTGCACTTATATATATTTGGAAAATGTTGTCCAACTAAATAAAAGGTTCAAATCTGAAAATGTACACAAAGACATACTCCAGTCAGTGGGGACCTGAAATATATACATCAGTGAATACTTGAACAAAAATGTTTGCTTCAGGATCAACGTGCATCAAAATACATACAAAAATTTCCATTGAGGAAGGGAGGTAAGGATCTGTGATATAGAACTAATGGAATAAGAATACCAATGGGATTCGGAGAGGTTCAATAAAATGACACTGACTGACCTATCTTGGACCAGATATATGAGAAATCAGTGGCATCCTGTTGATATTTTGTGCACACTTAATTCCCTTATAAACGATAAATGATAAAGCCAGAAATTTTCAAGCCAAGACAGTAGGATCAAATCGAGGCTGTCCTATATTTGGGCACATCATGAGAAGGAAAGACTCATCAGAAAAGACAATAATGTTAGGGATGGTGGAGGGCAGAAGAAATACAGGAAGACCACATCCAGTGAATAGACTCAATCAGGGAGGTCATGGGCCTGAAATTACAGAAGTCTAAGCAGAGTATGGAATGACAGGGTCTTGGAGATGTCTCATCCAACAGGTTGCCATGAGTGGGGCTGACTCACGGCAGTTAACAATAAACAACAAAAATTCCCTTACACATTCAATTGTTGTTGTTTTTTTTTGTCATGCCATAATGTTTCATCCCAGTTTGCCTAAGTGAAATTCCTCAGTGTCATTCTTGCACATACATTTTCAATTCTTGGATTGGTGTGTACATAATCATCCATGATGTCATATATCCCTTTGATACACCGATTATGGAATCGAAGCACATCGACAGATACACAATGGTTGCACAGTGTTGGTATGTGAAAGATACATAGTACAAAAACCATTTAACTAATGAGTGTAGATTTATATTGTGCAAGCATGATGTTTGACATCTTGATCCACATATATGAGCAAGAATCATTTTCTGTCCAGGTACTTCTTCCTTTCAGTTGGGTGATCTTTGCCCTTCAGATACTGGAAGCCTTGGGCAGGTGTCTTGGGTGACATGAGCATCCTTCCTATTAGAAGGCATCTACTAGTGCTGAAGGATGGATCAGTATTCCACCACTTTCCCCCTTTAAAATGATGTAATATACTATAGCCTGCCAAAAATGATCAAAATCCAGATTCACTAGCTTGATACATGAATCGCATCTCAAAGTGTGTGTGTATGTGGAGAATTAAGAAATATTTCCATATTACCACATATTGGGTTTTTGAATTGGATTTCCTCTTTGGGTGATTCAAAAACTGTACTCTCCAAGACTCTATAAACATCAAGGACTTTGATTAATTTGCTTGGCTTAATTGTCATTTGCACGTTTGCAGTTCTATCAATATGGTAACACAGTGGCATTCGTTTTTGTGACTGAAATTCCAATTTAGATTAAATATGCAAATGCACCAAGTCCCAAATAAGCAATCCCACAAACAATAAATAAAAGTTGTCATAGCTTGCAGGCATGTGAGAGACGGGACACTCACAACTGCAGGCGGGTGATTTGGTGGTAACACCATACTTTCATCAAGTATGCATGTCAACACCTTGTCTGAGCTTAAGCAATATTAATCCACAATGTCTGAACAACCTATTGTCAACCTACTTACAGAGAACATACGGGTGGGGGCATTGCTTTCTCACAACAGCAGTTCTAAAAGCTACTAGCTATATCTAGCTTCCTAAGCTAATCTACAGGGCGCCAGAATTCTGTTCATATTTAAACCAGAGACTCGCCCATAACTGCCTTAATCCGTCAGCCAACATGGTGTAGTAATGTTGGTTGGAGGTATCTAGCAATTGTTGTTGTTATTACTTTGAGTCAACCTTTTGACTCATGGCAACCCTGGAAATAAAGACATCTCCAAGACCCATATTCTCTGCCTCTTGCTCAGGTCCTGTAGGTTCAGGCCCATCTATCTTTCTGGCATGCAGTCTTCTTCTCTTTCAACACCCCTCTACCTTCCCCAACTGGTGGGCGGGCTGGTGTGGCCTGTTGCATGATGGGCCGACAAGAAGAAAATCCACCACGTGGGAAACAAACTCTTAAAGTCACAGTGTTTGCAGTAACACTAACCCCTTTATTGGCAACAAGGGAACGCAACAAACTAAAGAGTCAACATAAACTGAGCCCTAAGTTCTCACTCTTCAGGCTGTAGAATTCTGTCCTTCACAGGTCTCTTCGGTCAGTTTGACCGAGGGCTCCTCACACTTCCTTCCTCCGGAATGCTTTTCCAACGCCTCCCTGTCCGCTTTTCTCCCAGTCTTGAGGTCGGGGCCCTTGTTCCCAATTACCTCCTTAGCGTCCCACCATTCTCCTTCCAACTATTGGTGTCCTGCCGTCGCCCACTGCCCTCTCCTGGGAGCCTGAAGTCCCCCTTCCACCCGAGGGTCTACCAATCTCACAACCTCGTGGGTCCAGGCCTCTGGGGCTTGACTTCCCAACCAGCGATACCCAGGCCTTCCCACTCTCTTGGGGGCTATAGGTTACCTTTCCTCTCTTAACTCGACCGCCTCTCCCGTCCCCCTCTTCCGCGCCTTCTCCCTGCTCCCCCGCGGAGACTGTCTCCTCTTCTCTTTATCCTCTCTTGGTGCCCCGCCCTCTCAGCCTTTGCCCCCTCCCCCGGGGTCCTCTTTCTTATTTCCTTCCTCCACCTGGTTCCTCAGCTCTCCCAACTCTCTCAGTCTCTACCTCCACCTTGCTACACCAACATCATTGTCTTTTCTAATGAGTGATACCTTCTCATGATGTGGCTGAAGTACAACAGCTTCAATTTAGTCATCTTGGCTTCCAGGGAGAATTCAGGCCTGATTTGTTCCAGGACTCAATTGTTTGTCTTTTTGACCATCCATGGTATCCTCAGCACTCTTCTCCAGCACCACACCTTGAATTAATTAATTTTCTTCCTATCTGCTTTCTTCATTGTCTAGCTCTCACATCCGTACATGATAATAGGAAATTACAATGGATTGGACGATTCTAACTTTATTGTTCAGCTATATATCTTTAATAACAAACAAACAAGCTTCATTTATATACCGCTTCATACCGCCTAAGCAGCATATAAGTGGTTTACAACTGTAAGCTAATTTGCCCCCAACAATCTGGGTACTCATTTTAGCGACCTCCTCGGAAGGATGCAAGCCTGAGTCAAACTTGAGCCCTTTTGCTGGTCTTGAACTCACAGCTTTGTGGTTTTGAGTGACTGGCTGCAGTGCAGGCATTTAAACACTACATCACCAGAGCCCCTTACACTTTTCACTTCAGGATCTTGCATGGTTCTTTCATAGTTACCCTTCCCATTCCTAATCTTCTTCTGATTTCTTGACTGCAGTCTCTGTTCTGATCAATGCTTGATCCAAGATATGAGAAATCTTTTACTATTTCAATTTCCTTATTATCTAAATTGATTTTGTGCAAATCCTCTGTGGTCATTATTTTTGTTTTCCTTATGTTTAACATTAGGCCTGTCTTTGAGCCTTTTTCTTTGACTTTCTTTAGTGGTACTGTGTCATCTGCATATTTTAGATTCAGATAGCAGTAGTCCCCAAAAAGCAGTTTTCTATGCTCAGGATATGGCCATTATCATTTCACAACACTTACATGCCAGTTTGTGGATTAAGATGCAACACAAAACTAACTTGGAAACTATATTATCCCTTCTAACCTCTACTTGCCCCTCTAGGCCAATATCCTTTACTCTCACTGGTCTAGCACTGTAGTATCTCCTCTGGATTTCAGATAGGAATCCCACATAAAAGTAGAATGGATAGATTTCTGATCTTGATCCTAAATAAGAAGAAGCCACAGGATTGGGATATAACTCTTGCAGGTTTCTATTTCCAATAAACATGAAATTCTTTTATTGGGACTGCAATTGACATGGTATCTATATAGCACACAACTCCCTTGTTGCAACAGTTCCACTGGCTGCTGGTCTGACCTATAAGGCCCTATACAGCTCAGGCCCAGGCTATTTGAGAACTGTATCTTCCCATATCTGAGCTGTAAGATATTTGAGGGAAGGCACCTCTCTATCCCATTGCTTTCACAGACATAGGAGAAGGCCTTCTCTGTGGCAGCTTCCACACTTTGGAACTCCCTCCCCAGGGAAGTTAAGATGGCTCCTTATTTGTTTTTCTTACAGTGACAGAAAAACCTTTAAGACCTTTATTTTTCAGCAGGCTTTGGGAAACTAATTTTAATAGCTGTTCTATTTTTAATCTGTTTAAAAGTAAGCTTCTGGGTTGAATTTTCTTGTTATTTAATACTATTTTAATCTGAAGTTTTTATGTTTTAATTACATGTGTTTTATTGTATTCTGACTTTTGGTAAGCCTCTTTGAGTCCCAGCCTGGTAGAAAGGCAGGGTGTAAATAAAGTGATGGATAAATGGTGCCTGTTGTGCAATGGGAGATGTCGTGTTTCGGGACAAATTGTACAATGGGACTGTTGTGTAATGACCATGCTGCTGATTCCACTTGTGCAAGGATCCAGTAGTGCAGCTACATCTTTGCTCCCTTCCTGGAAATACAAAACATTGCACAATGGTGCAATTAAACTTTTATGTGATCACAAGTTGCTTTACAATGGCGTGACTTTCCAACAGAATACAAGCTGATGTCTATAACAGGCTGGGAAAAGTGGGACTTGTGGGTGGGAGGTAGCCCCCAGAACTATTTTTGAGGCCCTCAGGGCCCCAGTCCCCCAAATAATTGGGGAGAAAATGGTCCAAAATGCCTTCCCTCATCTATTAGGGGAGATGGGAGCACTTTTAACAAGTTTTTGCCCTATGGGGCCTATTTAGGCCCAGGATAGTATTTTGGAAATAGATGTTGATCAGAAGTTGACTTTCTGTTTCAAAAAAGCCCCCCTTGATGCCTAAAAAGATCAATTTACCCCCCCCCATCCCCAATATTGTGGGAGAATTGCCTCCCGTGCCTGCTAGAGCATCTGGAAGTCTATTCTGGGCTAAAGCAATTTTTAAGAACAAAAAAAATACAGGGTTGAGAAGTGTGGTAGAGTGTTACAGTGTTGGCAAGGCCCTTCAAGGTGTCATGGAGAGCCAATGTGGCCTCCATTCCTTGGTGGTTGACTACCTCTGGTATATATACTTTGGAAGCTCTATTAAGAAATACATTTATACTATTGTTTCTTTTCATTCAGCCTTTTAAACAAACAAACAACCAAAGCAAACCTTCATTCTTGGGTTGCCGTCAGATTTACCAGCTATGAAGCACAAAGGCATGAAATGTGCAACACAACAGAATGAGCTTCAAAGTAGCTATTAATTCCATTGATGTCTCCTTGCAAACTCATAAGCCCAGGTCAAATTTCTAGTTACCTAGCTATAGATTTAAGCCATCTTTGGTGTCCAGCATTAAATGAAAGCTTCCCCAAGGAAGATATGTTGCCAAAAGCCCATTTCTCAATTCTCAGTCCTGGTAGATGACAGATCCTTGATGTCACCCTCTCCAAATGGGAATCCATCAAACAAAGCAGGGGGGAAAGAGAAGTTTCCAAATGCTTTAGGAGATGCTATCCAAGGCACATGACTGTTTTTCAGTGATTCCCAGCTGTCACGCAGGCTGCCAGAAATGTTCTGTGTGAAGATAAAAAATAAAATTATGACAGCTCCTGCTGATGCAGATTGACCAGCACTCAAGTTATCATATCAGGGAGCACAAAAAATCATGGCAGACAGGGATAACTGGGACACTGCCAAGTAATGAATTGATATGGGGGTACAGCCTCATCAAGTTGATGAGGGTGCTCAGGCAGTAGTTATCTTTAGTAGCTTCCTCCAATGATCTCCCTTTTCAACCTTTTCCATTATATAAAAACAAATGGCATTTAAATTTATCAGTAGGCCTGGTCCTGCTGTTAAGCAGAATATTGAACAGACAAAAATTATAGGTCACATGGGATACTGCAATAGCAGCTCTTTACTGGTTGCCATATTGGAATAGTGCTTCTAGACTATATAGTTGTCAGTCTTTGGTCTTCAGTTGTTTTGGATGTCAGCTCGCCAAAGCCCCACACAGCATGGCCAATATTCTGGAGTCTAAAACATATGGACGTTCACAAGGTGACAATCATTGTTCCATTGTTGACAATTTATGTTCTGATGTGAAGTTGAAGGCTTTCATGGCTGGCATCCATAGTTTTTTGTGGGTTTTTCAGGCTATGTGGCCATGTTCTAGAAGAGTTTATTCCTGACGTTTCGCCAGCATCTGTGGCTGGCATCTTCACATTCTCGTAAGATGTCAGCCACAGATGCTGGCAAAACGTCAGAAATAAACTGTTCTAGAACATGGACACATAGCCTGAAAAACCCACAAAAAACTATAATCATTGTTCCATTTGTTGTTGTTGTTATCCAGAATGCTTAGTTGAATATTTTCAATTAAGTAACTCCTCCTGGCCCAACACCCTCCGCTAAATCTAGTGGAAATGTCATTCACCTTTGTGCCAGTTGCCAGCAGAATGGATCTCCTCCTTCTCCTTGTGCAGCGAATGCCCAGTAAATTAGGCTGGAGGGGAGAGGATTTCTATCATGGCAATAGTAGCAAAATAATGACAAAGTAGACATTGTAAAAAACAGTACAGTTAGCTAGCTTTATTAATCCATAACTATTTTGTATTTATGATAGCTTCTTAGGTCCAAAACACACTGCCGAAATAATTCAATTTGAGACCACTTTAACTGCCGTGGCTCAATGTTAGGGAATTCTGGGAACTGTAGTTGTGGGATTCTTCTGTCAGACAGCTCAGATTTGTAGACAACTACAAATCCCAATATTCCCTAGTATTGGCCCAGGGTAGTTAAAGTGGTCTCAAACTGGAGTATTTCTGCAGTGCATTTTGGACCTCAGTCATGATCGTGACACTATTGTCATGATCATAATCCCCCTCCCCCCCCAAAACCTACTTTACTAGGCATCAGCTGCATGGGGAGAAGGAGGTCTGTTCTGCCAATGATTGTTGTGTAGATGAATGACATTTCTGGCAGGTTTGGTGGGGTCAGACCAGTACAGATTACTCAGTTAGGAATATCATCATGTCAAAGGATCTTGTACTACCTTTGAGAGTAACTGAGCAAAAGACATTGTAGTATAAGCTTACTACAGATGCATACTTAACTAAGGATTCTGGCTTATTATTATTATTATTATTATTATTTTATTAATCCAAAAGTGTATCAAGCAATGTAACAAGTTTTTTAAAATACCATTTAAATATAAAACCATGTATCTGAATAGATTGAATAAACTGAATGAAATCTCTTGGGCCCCAGAGGCTTTACTGAACAGCTGTATTTTTACTTGGCTCCAGAATGGTGCCCACAAGGCCTGTAAGAATATCTAGTTGTACAACTAGAATATTGTGTCACAACAGAAAAAGCCTTCTCCCACACTTTCCTACTGTCTATTAACCCAAAAAGGGAGAGGGCCCCCAGACCACAGTCTTTGGGCAGATATGTATAGATAAAAGTACTCCAAATGTCAAGTTTTCAAGCCATTTAGGACTATAGATGTCATCACTAACACCTTGAATTCAGACAAGAAGATAAGAATAATGTCTGAAAACCTGAAAGCCACTAATAGTCAGAGCAGACAAATGCGTACCTAGATGGAGCAGTCATCTGGCTTGGTATAAGGTAGCTTCATATGTTCATGGATAAATCAATCCTCCATTTGTCAAGGTAACCAACTTATAAATGCCAGATTTTGTGGAAAGGCAATGGGGAGGGCTACTGCTTTCATGTCATATTTGTGTGTCTCTAGGGACATATCCACATGGGTCAATTAAAATGGTCTCATCTAGTAGTCACAGTGAGCTGTTCAAATGATGTATAGAATGATTGGGACTGAATCCAATCCCTTTTTATCACTTCAGGGCTTTAATCCGGGGTGTGTGCGTGCGTGGAGATTTAGGCTGGTTTTGAGCAGAACATTCAGATATTTGTGAGTGTGTGGACTGCACTTCACACCCACAACTTTGTGAGACCAGGGTAGGGGAATTCATAAATATTTATATTTGCATGCATGGGGGCAGAGAAAGAAAAAAACCCCAGAGTGGCCACAGCTTTGTGGCTGTGCATACTGTGATTTATTATACTGGAGTGTGTTTGTGTGGGCAGTTCTCCCAAACTCACCTTGGTGTGTGTAGACAAACCCTTGGTGGATCATGGTAAGCTGAATGTCAAATGGATTTTCCTGTCAGTGTCGAGCTGCCCTAGATGCTGTAGATTATGTTTCAAAGGACAGAACTGGCAAAACAACCTCTGTGTATTCCTAGCCTAAGAAAACCTTGTGAAATTCATGGGGTCTCCATAAGTTGACAGGTGATGTGAAGGCACATACATACTCAGAATTGGAAATGACACATGATCCACATTTTATCTGATTTGGCGAGACTTTTCCAATGTTCTTATATATGTAGATTTTCTAGTATTAGTATTTAGCTGAATTCTAAGAGGATCTACTGCCCAAACATACAGCTTTCATCTATATAGAAAGAAACTGTGAACAAAATAGTTTTAAAATGACCCTGTATTTACTTGCTGATATTTTACAGCAGTCATTAAGCTATTCATCTGGTTGCTCAGTGGAAGCCAGAGTTCAGCTGGGGCAATAAACATGGCTGAGTATTTACACCTTTAGGTTTATTGTAATTCTTCCTCTTTTTGGATGTGATACTTAAATACTTTCAGGTAATCGGAAGAAACTGCCTTTCAGTGCAACTTGGACAACCCAGAAGCAAACTGAGGGTGGAGGGATATTACCAGCTGGTGCATCTGTTTCCAGAGGGAATAACATATGGGTCTTAGCATGAGATTTGAAATAATTAGTCTCCTTAAACATACAGTTTTCCATTCCCAAGAGTGTTGGCTCAGCAGTCTGTCATTCACAGGTAGGAGCAATGGGTTTGTTCCATTAGTCTCAACAAGGGGCATGATAATGAATTAACGATGGACAACGTAGTCAATCAAGCTGGATGAGAAGGAAAGTTAATTGTCTGCAGTGAACTTCATTGTTAATGGGCTTTGGGAGTTTGGAGCACGATGAGCAATAGAGGCAAGACAGCTAGAATTACAAGATGTAGTGGAAGGTTATAGATTGGGGTAGAAAACTATAATCTGTGGACTGCATGTGGTCCCATCTTTTTATGCCTCCTGATAAATTTACAGTGGTTCCCGATCTTTGGTCCTCCATTTGCTTTGGACCTCAGCTCCCAGAAGCCCCAGCCAATTTGGCCAACATTCAGGAATTATGGGAGCTGAAGTCCAAAACTTCTGGAGGACTAAAGGGTGGGAACCACTGACCATATGATGCACTGAATTGACATCTCCAAGGCCACACATCCTTAATATTTTTCCTGGGGTGATTTTTGGACCCATACTCCATTATAAAACTACTGAAAAATCCAATGGTGTTGCACCCATCACTGCTAATGAAACCTTAAAATGCTATAACTATCAAAACCCTAATAAAATAGGCCAAGTAATCAACTAAAAACAAAACAAGAAGTGGTGTCACATCTCTCCTGGATTCAGTGCAATAGCATAGAACCAGGAGTCTAGAAATGTGAGGTAAAATGGCATTCAAATGATTCAGTTGCCCTCCTCATTATACATGAATGGGAATCCTTCCCATCTGACTATTTTCATCCCCGTCAAACTAGTATAACAACAATCGATTAAAACAGGTCTTAAATTTACCATGAACTATTTTTGTAATTTTTTAAAAAAATTGATCGATTGCATTTATAGGCAACCCAGTTGTTCAGATTACTAGATGTATATTAATTGTTTTGTCCTTTTCTATCCTCTTCCTGTCCTGCAAACAGCAAAATGAACCAAAGTACCTTGTAACATTTCTAAAATTATACAAACCCAGGCTCTAATGAGTTCCCAGAGGAGGAGGACTCCAAAGCTGGGAGGCAGACAGCAAGGACATTGCTTTGCAGACTAGCTCTGGCAAAGAGACTGCCTTCTTGAAATGGTGTCCCATGTTGATTTTAAAAATCATAGTAAAGCAGAAAGATGAAGAGACCAGTCTTTTTGATGAGATGTGTCCAAACTAAGGATTTTCTGAGTCCACGTAGGGATTTTTTTCCACAGTATCATTATATCTTTCCTACATAGAAGACTATTTTATCATGATATAGAGGTGACCATGGATCCTTCTCTTATCATGATGTGGGCTTGATCTTGGATTCTCCAAAGCTGTGCCAGTGGAAGACAAAGTCTAGCAATTTCCACACAACCAGTGAACCTCCTAGTATAGATGGACTGCTGCTCTGCTATTCAAGGATACTTAGCCTAGCTAAGTATGGAGAGGCCATGATGATTTTAAAAATATTTTTCATTACAAAACATATCCAGACATCCAGTGTGGCAATTATTTATCAACCTCAATAAGATCCATGTGGTGTGCTATCTGGTATTAAGAAAAGTCACTTGCTGCCTTCTTAAACACATTCAAGTCTCAACATAGGAATTTTCAAGAGAAATCAAGCAAGTATTATGGACAAAATGATGATGTGAAACAGTTGCAATTCAAATTGGTGGAGGATCAAGTGCACTGATGAAATCACGAATCATCAAGGTATTTTCAATTTGCATATGTTTATAATGTAAAAGTGAGAGATCAACAATCTTGAGTACTGGTCACTTTTTCAAATTTCAGTAGATGGCAGTGCAATGTGATTCATCAGGGAGCCCACCTTTGAATATTTAAAGTTTATGTTTGATATTAAAAGTACAAAAGGTACATCTGTTTAAAATGGGGGTGGTCAGGTTCTAGGCGTCTCAAGCCTGGTTTTTCATGCCTAGGACTCAACACCTTCTAGAAGTCCTGAAAATGAGTGGGAAGAGGAAAAACCAAACATAAAAGTGACTAGATGCCCACATCTCATTTTGTTTTAGGAGTTTGAGGACAAAAACATAGCACAGAGGTTCCCTGTTTTAAGTTTCCATGCAAAATTAGAATAATATTTGAAAAGATTGTTTTTGGTAGGAGGTATCAGAGGAGGCACGATAGCCAGCTTTAAATATCTCAAAGAATGTAGCAGATTAAGCAATCCTGTTTTCAGCTGCTCCAGAGATTTGAACACAAGCCAATGAATTCAAGTGACAAGGAAAAAAAAAAGATTCCACCTAAACATTAGGAAGAATTTCCTGATGGGAAGAACTGTTTGACAATGGAGTAGGCTGCCTTAAATAGTGGTGCAGTCTCCTTCTTTGGAGGCCTTTAAACAGAAGTTGGATGGGCATATTTCAGGGGTGCTTTAGTTGTGTATTCATGCATGGCAAAGTGTTGTACTAGATGGCCTTTAAGATTTACTGTTGCTTTTTCATAGTTTTCTGATTGCTGATCATGTGCATCTCTCAGAAGCACTGCAAGAAAACAGTATCAATACATAGATCAGACAGCCTCCACATCCTTTCCCTCCTTCTTCCTCCTCTTCCTCAGGATACAGAAGACTGACATTTCCACACTCCTCTTGTGAATTATCTCTGGTGAGAAGCATGGGCATCTCGAGGAGGTGTGTGTGTATGTGTGGACTGTGCCAGGTGAAACCCTAAGGGGGTCTGGCATCACTGCTCCCCAAACACTTGCTTTTGGGCAGAAATGTGCGGTAGCATTCACATGCATCCCTTAAAAATGCTGGAGCTCAGCAGAAGAGATGGTGTGAGCAGGAGGAGGCTCAGTGGAAGAAGAAAGGAGAGGCCTTGGGTTTTCATTTTTTTTAATTTTTAAAATTTTCTTTAAAAATTACGCCTTATCAAATTTTCACTTTAATCACATGAAACTGTGTACATGTAAATACAGTTAGACTGTGTATATCATCTGGTAATTTAAAGGGATATCAGAAATATGAAATAAGAAAATTTCATATGGAGCCCTGGTGGCGCAGTGGGTAAATGCCTGTACTGCAGCCATTCACTCGAAACCACAAGGTTGCGAGTTCAAGACCAGCAAAAGGGCCCAAGCTCGACTCAGGCTTGCATCCTTCCGAGGTCGCTAAAATGAGTACCCAGACTGTTGGGGGCAAATTAGCTTACTTGCTAATTAGCTTACTTGCTGTTCACCGCTATGATCTTTGGAATAGCGGTATATAAATAAAACAAATTATTAATTA